>NW_017673892.1:69376-101916 GCF_001879085.1 Nicotiana attenuata | reverse complement strand
TTATAGGATAGTAGTCCTAAATTCCTCCGGTACTAATAGGAATGGGACGGGTAATAGCATGCAATAGAGGTCGAGACCAATCCGTGCTTTAATACCTTAACGGGGCGGGAAGGGTAGATATGGATATGATGACCGGTGCGCTAATACCACGTGTAGCCCCTCTTTTGAGGAGTGATTATCAGGTATTGCATTGATGTGATCCATATTACAAACAAACCTAGGACCCCTTTACATTCATCAGCATGCTTAGATTATAACTCTTTCAAAAACCTTGCTTTCATTAACTGTTTTCAAACGCTTGTGTATTTTAACTCAAATCCCCTATTACTTGAGCCTTACTTGTTTACTTTCTAATTGCACAAATTCACAAAAAAAACTATCTGGCCGGGAATCACACTAGTGGATCCTGAGGGGTGCCTAAAACCTTCCCTTGGGATAATTTCAAGCCCTTACCCTATCTCTGGTTATGAAACGTAGTTGTAGTTGAACCCCCATAGGTGCCCTAACGCACCTTAAAATCGTTAGGTGGCGACTCTTCAAAATTGCAAAACGCCTTTCCCAAAAGGAAGGAGTTGTCCCAA
This sequence comes from Nicotiana attenuata, assembly GCF_001879085.1. Classification (NCBI taxonomy): domain Eukaryota; kingdom Viridiplantae; phylum Streptophyta; class Magnoliopsida; order Solanales; family Solanaceae; genus Nicotiana; species Nicotiana attenuata. The sequence goes on along the minus strand of NW_017673892.1, from coordinate 101,335 downwards.
CCAAATGTCACAAACCCGATTTCGCGAGAAAAAGGGGGCGCGATAGAGAGTTACACCATGGGAATTCTTTCTTCATTATTAATTGATTTTTGCTTTCTCCTTGTAGATTATTACCGCTAGAGATGTGGTTCATTGTAGTAACTTAAAGAAAGCTTAAACAAGGTATGTATGGATAAAACACCCTCTTCTTAGAAATTGAGCTCCCATGGTGTCCATGAAAATATTGTAAGTCCGAAATTTGATTGATGTAGTACTTGTTATTTCAAAGGAATTGGTGTTGCAAGTATGTGAAAGGTGTATCTCAATGTGTTGAATATGTTATTCTTGGTAGATTGAGGATATGTGAAGAATGTAAACTATGTGCTAAAATGCCTAGATTTCAAGTCAAGTTTAAATTGAGATTGTTATGCCAAACTATGTGAAATCCTCTATGTATAATGATGTTTGAAATAAATCAAATGAATTTGGGAAATAGAGTGTGGCCAACATGCTGAGAACTTGAGTTATAATTGTGCTGGTGATGCCTATGACATGAGAAAATATGAAACAGATTATGAAATGAGCCTTGACTCTGCTTTCGATAAATGACTTCAATAATAAAGCGCCCAAAAGGCTTTGTACACAATTTATGCCCATAAGTGGTTGTTCAAGATAATATTTTGCCTTATAAGTACATCCAATGTGATCCGAGTTGTTAGATACTTCGATGTAAAAATTGTATATTGTCGTGATTGGAAAAGAGAAATTCAAGAATAATTGGTGTAATTGCTTGTTTATGGCTTTGATGTTTGTTTCTATTGTGGTTTGGTGTGTCCCCTCCTTTTTGGAAAAATCCTTTGTGTTTAAAGTTCCATTGCTAATGAACTTGAGGTGTATGATTTCTGAAATATTGTATATGCCATGATTCATGATTTCCTCTCATGTGTACTTGACATCTTGGATTGAATGGCTTGTTGTTGAAATTGATATTGATATGAAATATGTGGAAATGATGTCAAACGTGGGGAAGAAGAGCTTGAGTTATGAAATGTGGCCTAGTGCCAAGTATGATGTGATAATTATGGCCCCAAGTGCCTATGAGTTGATATATGTGAAATAAAGATTGAAATGATATTATTAATGAAAAAGGAACAACGTCTTGGTAAGACGTCCTAGCCGATCGGGTCGTGATCGGACACCATGCCGCACACATGGTGGTATTGTGCTGATATTGAATCCGGAAAGTGAGAATGAGATTCAAATTGAGGTACATGTCTCAAATGAGGCAACCTAGCCGATCGGGTCGTGATCGGACTCCGCGCAATAAAGTAGTGGTATTGTGAATGATGATAAAAAGTATTAAATGCCGCAACCTAGAGCTATGGGAATTATGTGAAAGTTATATGATTCTTTGATTTGATGATGTGGTGATTGTTTAAAGCTTTGATTGACCTTTATGATTACTTTGTTCTTGTATGATAGTTCTTTCTACTGAGATGGTGTTTATGATTTCTTTGTTCTTGTATGATAGTTCTTTCTATTGAGATGGTGTTTATGATTTCTTTGTTCTTGTATGATAGTTCTTTCTAATGAGATGGTGTTTAGTTATACATACTAGTACAATTCCATGGTACTAACGTCCCTTTTGCAAGGGGCGCTACATCTTTAAATGGATGTAGGTGATTCCATATCAAACAATGTTGGTCGCGGCTAGTGGCACATCCTCTTTTCATCCGACTTGGTGAGCCCCACTTCATTTCGGGGTCCTGCATCATTTGCTTATAATGTACTTGTATTTTGAGGTTTAGCCGGAGCCTTGTTGCCGGAATTTCCATATTTCTCTTCAATTGTATTTAGAGGCTCCGTAGACAGGTTGTGGGTGGTGTCGGGTATTGGAATCAAAATAGAAATATTGAAATTTTGCAAAGATGTATAAAACTTGTAATATCTTGAAACTTATGAAGGAGGTTGCTAATGGAAATGATATGGAAGTCGTTAATGATTTCTTTATAGAATTTGATTAATGGTGTACATTTCCTCTTTATTCATAGACGAATTTGGGTAGTGTGAAACCTAACAGGCTTGCTTAGTCGGGTTTACTCAGTTGAGCGCCGGTCGTGCTCCTCGGTGTTTGGGGCGTGACAAACTTGGTATTAGAGCCTAAGGTTTTAAAGTGTCCTACGATGTCTCGGAGCCGTGTCTAGTAGAGTCCTTCTTATCGGTGTGTTGTCGACCACATCTATAAGTTGGAGGCTATTTGGACATTTAGGAATCTCACCCTTCTTTGATACTCCAGATCATGCAGTAGAACCTAAGATAAGGAGCTAATTTCCTCACTATGTCTTACTCTCAAGATGAGTAATCTTGAAACTATAATCCATGAGTTTGATGCAGTAAGGAGGGAATGACCCCACCATTGAATCTGAGGGAGATTGCCCAAGAGTTTGTTAGAAGAATGTATCGAGCCATGGAGAGATTGGTAGAACTTGTTGCTAAGGGGAGTACCCTTGTTCCTCTTAATGTCTCTGCACCACCTGATCATGTAGTATATCAGTATGTTACCAACGTACATTAGGGATGTGGAGTCGAGGGGATATCGATTAAGTTATTGCCCTATCAACCTAAAGTCACCAGGTAAGTCACTCCTTAGTACATCAATATGAACAACACAAAATTTCTACTTGTTGTATATATACATCCATAGTGAAGAGTTCTCATAAACATAGTCTTAATAAGATCTTGAATCACAAAACATTGCATGCACCTACTCTTTGAACGGGACGTAGTATTCATGAAGCCTCCTGATCACAGTTCTCTTACTTACAGCCTCCTATGGAATTGAGCTCTATAATTATGTTCTTGAATTGAGTTATAACACTATTAATACTTCCCACTTGCTTTCCTAAATTCTAAACAAGGGACTATAACTGATAAATTTCTTACATGATCTTTTTATTTAAATGGACAACATCTGCTCGCTTGTTCCTATACATGCACCGTCGTAAAGTTTACCTATGTGGTGTCAAGTTCCAGGTAAAGCATCCCAGTGTTGCGATCCTTCTCGAGTCACTCTTTTACTCACTAGTGTATATCGCTTATATGGTTTGAGTAGTCACTCTACTCTCTTGCGAGTATCATGAAACCTTTTCACTGTCTAGTAACATAAGAGCATACCTTAGCACCTATCATATGAGTGCATAACTTTCGTGTCCACTTGGGACATCCCGCAGTAAGTAGGTCACCTTGTTCTTAGTATTGTGGTTGCTCGTGACGTGGTCTTGTATTGCAATTGAGAGTTAATATAGCAGAAGCATGTTCAGCTCATAACAAAAGTTTATTTTCTCTTTACACCTCCACAACATGTGTTAATTGTGTTCCTTAGTTTGTGAATTCATTGTGCTAGTTTCCCAACACTTGTTCGATAATCATGAGAGAACGTGTCCTTCTATGTCACTGTAACACTTCCTTCCTCATAAGGACCCTTACTAGGCTCTCCGTCAAGACAAAGCGCACCTTTGGGGGTTATCATAGCACAACGCCTGTTTCTCATGTTTTTCTGTCTTTCATTAGCATCTAGGTATTTCTCAAGTCAAAATCCAGGGAGAACTCATTATGAACATCTGCAAACCTTCCATGATTATTTTATACTATCTCATTGGGTTCCGTTGTCCTTACACACTCGACTCATAGAATCATTGACTATGTCATTATCATGTGCGGGGAGTTTTGCTACCCCTGGTATTCCACCTCCCTGGGTAGATAGGAGTGTGATTTGTCTTTCTCCCCGGAGCATCATGTTAACCATTAGAACCCCTCTAACCAATACATGATTTCATCCCAATATTAAGATGTCCTAGCTATGTGGTTTCACTCGTGAAAGGTTGAGATTAGATGCCTTCGGAGTTTTGCACCTATCATGAGCATATTGAGTGGGAAGACAAGTTGTCGTATCTTTAGTTCTCTTATATAGGATCAATTATCAGGAAGGGTTAAGCTGTTTGAAATATGATAATCTCATAAGTGTTCAACTTCTTTTCATCCTCATGGGCTTGGCATAGATTCCTTGTGTCAGTTAACGTTAGGAGTGTAATTCAACTTCATGTATTTTGAAACCTATGTCGCATTCAAGGTGCCAGAGTATTCTCATTCTTGGTAAACTGATTTTCCCTACACTTCAGGAGACGACTGAGTCGCGTACTTGAATATTCCTCCTTAATGATTCCTATTGCCAATGTCCTAGTTACCCCTATGCCTCATTGGTCTAATGATTGATGTCGTCACAATGATTAACCATGTCAGTATTGTTAGTAGTAATCTTCGTGTCTCTTAGCATATAACCTCATGAAATACTCTGCTCAGCACATTAATGAATTCCTGGATAATCCTAGCCCAATCTTGAACCATGTTGTTCCTCATTGCATTAAATCTATTAGGTATTGAAGGTCCAAACATTTCAAATAGGAAGCATCACCGTGTGGTCACATATATTCGATAGGTAATTTTATGGTCAATTCATGATAGCACATCTTAGTGTAATCATTGAAGGTCATCAAAGGTCTAGTGTGGGTGTTCGCGTAGAGATTTAGAATTTAGGAGGGTGAACAGGTTATCCTCAATTTTCCCTTGAAGATGTTATGTGAGTTGATAATGAAAGTTGCATAAGTGTATTTCACATTAGGCCGCACTAGGAGTATGAAGTTTCCCCATAGTTGTTCCCCATATATTTTGTGTTTTTACATGTCTATGTCCAAGAAGGTAGTTGGAGATCCTTTATGTATCATTCCGGTGGAAATTACTAAAGGTGGAGGTAATGGATAGTTGGCCTATCTATTTATCATCCTTGTTAGGTAAGTTTACGGGTGGAGATTGTTTCCGTGAATGTGTTATGGCGAAATCTGTAAGTATAAGAGGCTACATTGAAGGCCGAGAGTGTTGTGGAAATAAGGTATTTTCTCTTGATTGTATAGCAATTGGTTTTGACTTGAAAGGTACCTTCTAGGTATTATGATTTAGAAATGTGCAGTTCATGTCCAGATATCTTTATGATAATGTAGTGCTTGTAATGCTGAGATTAGTATTATTGATATATACGTTGTAGTGCTTTGTCGAGGTGTGGATGTGGTGTTGGAATGGTTTTGGTGGTTCTCTGGCAGGTGGATAGGCCTAGTTACAAAGGAGATGCTGCCGAAATTTCTGAAAAATTTTGGAGTTAGTGAAAATTTAACTAGCATGTCATCAACATAAACCTCCATTGATTTACCTATTTGTTCTTCGAACATTCATTTTACTAGGCGTTGATAAGTAGCACCAGCATTTTGTTATCCCAAACAACATTACGTTACAGCAATAAGCACTGTACTTAGTAATGAACAAGACTTTTCCTGCTCCTCCGGGTTCATTTGTATTTGATTGTACCCGGAGTAGGCATCGAGAAAGCTGAGGATCTCGTGGCCGGCCGTGGCATCGATCATGCGATCGATATTCGGCAAAGGAAAGGAATCTTTAGGGCGTGCTTTGTTTAAGTCTTTGTAGTCTATGCACATTCTAAGTTTATTCCCCTTTTTAGGGACTACGACTATGTTTGCTAGCCATTCGAGATATTTTACCTTACGAATGGATCCTATTTTGTGAAGTTTGGTTACCTCATCCTTGATGAATGCATGCTTAACCTTGGATTGTGGCCTTCTCTTTTGCTTTACCGGTCTGAACTTTAGGTCCAAGCTCAATCGATGAGTGGTAATCACCGGTGGGATCCCTGTCATGTCAAAGTGGGACCAAGCAAAACAATCCATATTTTTAATAAGGAATTTAATAAGTTTTTCCCTGAGCTCGAGGGTTAACCCTGTGACCAGGAATACCTTTTGATCAGGCAGATGCTCGATCAGTACGACTTATTCCAGCTCTTCAACCGCCGACTTCGTGGCATTAAAATCATCGTGGATTATGAAGGTTTGAGGTATCATATAATCATCATCCTCAAAAGTTTCCTGCTGCTCCAATCTGGTCGAGGCCGGCGACTGTGGTTGCTATTTGACTTCCTACTTTCCCTTCGACTCCAATCCCTTCATTGACGATAGTGTCAATACTGGTATTACCTCATCGATTGCAAGCATCTCTTTGGCTGCGGGTTTTTCGTCGTACACCGTTTTGATCCCTTCTAGTGTTGGGAATTTCAAGGGTTGATGAAGCGTTGAAGGTACTGCCCTCATATTATGAATCCAAGGTCTTCCGAGCAGCGCGTTGTATCTCACATCACCTTTGATTACATGGAACTTCGTTTCAGGATAGTTCCGGCCACGTTTACTGGCAAAATGATTTCCCCTTTGGTGGTTTCTCTCGCCATATTGAAGTCGTTGAGTACTCGAGTTGCTGGCACGATTTGTCCTGGAGGCCGAGTTGCTCTACGACCCTTGATCGAATAATATTCGCCGAGCTACCTGGATCAACCAGCACACGTTTAACTTGAATTTTATTCATAAGGATAGATATTACCAATGCTTTGTTGTGTGGCTGTTCGATCCCTTCTACATCCTCATCATTGAAAGATAAGGTATCTTCTTATAAGTAGTCCCGGGTACGTTTTTCCCTTGTGATTGTAACTTTGGTGCGTTTAAATATTGGGCCCTGAGGAATATTGACCCTACCAATGATCATATGAATCACGTGCTCCGGTTCCTCCTGTTCGTTTTTCCTATTTGCATCCCTGTCTCTGAAATGATTTTTAGCTCGATCACTTAAGAACTCTCGAAGATGACCCTCCTTGAGTAAACGAGCTACCTTCTCCCTTAATTGCCTACAGTCTTCGATTTTGTGACCATGGGTTCGATGGTATTTGCATATATGATTAGGGTTTCTTTGAGCCGATGGGACTGTAGGGGTCTAGTCCACCTAGTATCTTTGATTCGTCCAGTGGCTGATACAATACCCGATGGATCGACTGTATTTTGATAACTGTGGCGCTTTCTTGGGCTCGACATGTTTATCAAAGCCACTCTTACTCATGAGCCCTCGGGTGTTTTGTCCTCGATCATTCCTTCAATCATTCTGAACTGGATTACGTCCTAGTCCATTATTTCTACAATCAGCGTTGTAAGGTTGGTACCAATCTCTATTTAATCGGGGCTCTCTATCGATGTCCCTTTGAATTCTACCTTCGTATCTATTTGGGTAAACAGAACCGGAAGGGGCTCCTAACTGATCATCCTCGACTCTGATCTTCGACTGGTACCGATTATGTACATCGGCCCAAGTCACAGCTAGATATTCAATCAAATTCTGCTTTAGTTGTCGTGATGCTACCGAACTTGGCTCGTTCCAACCTTGAGTGAAGGCTTGGACAGCCCAATCATCGGAGACCGCTGGTAGGTCTATGCGTTCCGTCTGGAACCAAGATACGAATTCATTAGCATTTCATTGTCCCTTTGTCTCACTTTGAAACGTTCGATTTACTAGTTGGTCCTTTACTGTTCCGGCGTGTGCCTTTATGAACGAATCAGAAAGCATGGTGAAGGAATCGATAGAATTGGGTGGCAAATTGTGGTACCTTATCATTGCCCCCTTTGATAAAGTTTCTCCAAACTTCTTCAACAGAACAGATTCAATTTCATCATCTTCCAAGTCATTTCCTTTTATTGCGCATGTATAAGAAGTGACGTGCTCAATAGGATTAGTGGTTCCCTTGTATTTGAGAATTTCTTGCATGCGGAGAATCTTTAGAACGGGCTTCGGAGCCGCACTTGGCGGGAACAGCTTCTGTACGAACTTTTTTAAATCTAAACCCTTTAGAATCAGGGGGTTCCCCCGGTATCTAATCAACTCGTGAGTTGTACGTCTCTACCTTTTTAAAATTAGCCTCGATTTTCTTTTCTCAAGATTCGACCTGTTTAGTGAGCTCCTCGAGCATCTTCACAATGGCGGGGTCAGTTCCCGATCCATTATAAATCGATTTCTCCAGTATAGGTTCGACCCTGTGAATAATGTCCTGTGATGTATCGAGCTCAATTCTGCTTAGTGCTCGATTCTGATTTTGCAGCTGCGCTATCACAGCTTGCTGAGTCTTCAACATCTCAAATAGCATTCTAAGGCTAATTCTGCCTTTTTCACCACTTTGTGCGTTCTGATCAGCTGCTCTAACATCTCTGTGAATTCTATTTTCGGGATCAATAACCAAATTTCCATCAATGGCAACATGGGAACCAACGTCAATTGGGTTAACGGCTTGTGGCCCATCGGTGTTAACTGGAGGTACTCTGTTTCCTGGGGTAGCTACATTCTCGTTCTCGCCCTGAAGACCAAGGCAGTTGTCTGTATCTGTGGGTGCTACTTGAGAATTTGACATGTTGATTCCTAAAATCAAAAATACATACGAGAACAAGCGTAAAAGTAGTGTGTGTTTGTAAGGCCCCGTGAAAATTTGTACTCAAAACCTAGTAGCTCGTAGTGCCAATTCCGGGTATGTGTTAGGAATGTGTAAAATTCGTCGCGGCGGGCTTGCTCGCTACGGTTCGGCCCCTTCGCGGCGGGCTTACTCGTGAGTTCTGGTATGCGGACCGCATTTGTGCTGCAAACCCAAACAGAATGTTCAGTGTTTTGGAGCACTTTTGCAGTCCAATCTGCGGACCGCATTTCCTCTTTGCGATCGCAAATGCGATCGCATACCTGACTCGGGGCTCCTATTTTTCTAAATTTTAAACCCGGCCCCTTCTTCAATAAAACACCCCAACCCCTCATTTTATCGTATTTTCTGAACAAACTAGAGAGAGGGAAGAGAGGGTTCTTGAGAGAGAAAGTCTTATCTTCATCAATTTGATTTTTCAAAGTCACCCAGGCCCGGAAATTTCGAGTAATTATCTTCATCTTCATTCTTGCAGGTAAAATCCCCAACCCTTTTCATTGGCTTTAAGATTTAAACAAAAAGGGGGATTCTCATGCATTGATTCTTGAAAAATATAAGTTGAACCATACATGCATGTTCTTTAATATCTAAAGTCTAGTAAGAGGAATTGGGTAGGAGTAAAGATTTGCAAAAAGGAGCGGTTGATCACCTAAATAAGTTCGGGCTGTATTTGTGAACTTCAATTCTAAGATATATGTGTTAACTTGTGAACTAGATTGTCGGTACTACGCTGTTGGTGAGCCGAAGCAGAAGTGAAAAAAGGGAAATTCGATTCCAGGTATGTATGGCTAACTTTAACCTTTCTAAAGTCACCTTGTTTGGCGTACGAGTATTTGGTGTGTGTTACCTATGTGGACTATTTGTAAATTCTTGTGATTAATATGCCTTGAACGTTGTTGGTTAAGTCTCCCGATATAATGGTGTAAGTAAATGGCAACAAACCAAGTGTGTGTGTGTGAATGTGTTTATGTGGTAAGAGCTATGTAACAAATGATGGAAAGAAATCGAAATTGATGCAATTGAAACAACTGTGGTAATATCATATATGACTTGTCGTGGGCAACTAACGTTGTGACTTAAATTGTATGCGAGCTGTTGTATATGATGGAAATGGTATTGATAGTTATGAAAATTCTTTGTGATTTGCTGTTGTTGTTGTGTGAAATGTGATTGTTTGGTGGGATCGGGTTGCGCGCCGCAACACGAAGTAATAAGGTGTGGGTTGTGGTGATAAGGGCGGCCGAGGTAATATGGGCGGCCGAGGTAATAAGGGTGGAACAGTGATCGAAATCACTATTGAAATGAAAATATGAGAAAGTTGTGAAATCATTGATGTGATAATGTTGAAAGGGGAAAAGGAAAGATTGTGAAACTTGTTTAGCTTTGGTTGTTCCTTTCTTGTGCATGTGATTCGTTGATTCTATTACTGTTCGTTACTTGTGTATTGTTTGATTTTACTTGGGGTAAAGTTTGTTCATACATACCAATACAATTTAAATGTACTGACGTCCCTTTTGCCGGGGGCGCTACATTTGTGTTATGATTGTAGGTGGATCTATAGCAGGTACTCCAGTCCACCGGCAGTAGCACTCCTTCACTTCCCGTCAGCTGTATTGGTGAGCCCCTTTCCTTTCGGGGCCCTGCTTGGCTCATGCCGCTTTTATTCCGGATTCTTGTTTTGGTATTTGTGTAAGGTATAGCCGGAGCCTTGTTACCGGCAAGTATTTTATCACCCTTTTGTATCCTTAGAGGCTCCGTAGACAGGAAATGTGGGTTGTGAACTTATGTAAATATGTATTTTGTATATTGGGCGATGTAAGTTGTAAATCACGCTAAGTAACCATGTATGTTATGTATGTTTTGTAAAATGTGTATAAATTATAAATATCCATTTCCTTGGATTAATGAGTAATGAAAATACGGGGTAACACGTGGGATAGGAAAGGCACCTAGGTCTGCTTGACTGGGGCTACTCGGTCGAGCGCCGGTCATGTCCCTCGGTCTTGGGGCGTGAAAGTGTTATGAGGATTAATACTAAGCAATCACTATTATCCTTAGCCACACGGTGGGCGCCAAACTGTTTACCCTAAAAACTGGATAACAATTAAACTTATAATGTGGTTTTAAGGATGCGTGATTTCATCTAATACCAATTGATAAATGCAAAGATTAGTGATAGAAGTTGATAATAAAATAAAGCAAACCAGTCTTGGAATGTGATACAGCCCTCAAACTTGGTATCCTCGAACTAATCAATGTCAAAAATAGTTAAGAAACAAAATAACTGATGGACAAGAATTTGTAAACTAAAGAGTAACTAAAGAGGGTATTGTATTTGTTACACTCCGTGTTTTCGTATGTAAGAGTACATCATACGTCAATTAATGTGAGCTCAGAAAGGGAATCATCTTTTAAAAGTTTACAAAGTTAGTTCATCATGTTAATGTGGAGGTTATAAATATTTAAGATCATTAGTACCAAGTAGCAAGAGGGTTTGAAGGCTTAGAAGCTAAACGAATTGAAGAAAATAAGTTTCGTCGAAAGTCGACAAGTTGGAATACTTTACCATGTAATTTTGGGGTGATACTAGGGTTATTAACATTATAAGGAGATTATATTATGAGTTATTTTAGTCATATGATAGTTGGTGTTATGTTCTGAAGTCAAGCGAGTTGTGGAACAAAAGTTGGAAAAGGTCATCACAAGTTCCATTTATAATATGCTGAAATTTAGGTCAAATGTAGATGCACTTTTCTCCCAATATACTTGGAATCAATGGATGATCTACCTATCAAATTTAAGATCTACGAGTATAGTTTCCAACGCATTAAACCTTTTGTCGATACGATATTGAGTAGAGAGATATTTGCATTTTTGCGAGATAGCGCAGACTGGTAGGTGACAAGTAGGTGCATCACCTACTTGCCAAAATGAGAGGACTTAATTAAAAGCCCCAAAGTTGGCCAAGAGGGGTCTTTTAAGGGAATAAAACTGAGTTATTTCACCTGTATTTCGGACCAATAAAATCTAATTGAACCCCTGCAACTCCTCCCCAAAATCCTACACAAACCCTAGGGTATTCCGGGTGTTACGACGCGATTCTAGTGCTGAAAAGTCCAGACAGCATGCTAGTTTCTCTTTCTCCTTCTTGTATCCGCGTTGAGGAACTTATTTTTGATGAAAAAGGATCAGGTTTCGTGGGTGATACTCAGTACAAGGTAAGTTTATGCTTCTCCTTCCATTATCTATGCGTTTGCGAGTTGTAACTCGATCGTAAAGAATAGACCTAGCTAGTTTCGGAAGAATGATATGTTGTTTGATCTTGTGCAATGGTTGGCTGGTTGTGAACTTGTTTTTAAGTTATATTCATGGCTGGTTTATTGTACAAGAGGTGTAATGATGTACTTTTGGTTGTATTTCTCCATTTGAAAGAAAAGACAAGTCGAAACGTGTTTAAGTAAACCGAAAAATTATGTTTGAGTTGATGAACTTGTGAGACTGGTTTTGGGCTGTTTCGTGTTAGTATTGGGTTGTCTCTTTTACTATTGTTTTTATGGAGTTGAGAGGAGGAAGGGTGTGTAGAAACACCACATAATGGCAAGGTTATTTGTTGGTCGTTCATCATAACATTTTCGGATTGTTTGACACTATTAGGGTTGTCGTGTTGTGTATGAAGCGATAGGGGTATGTTGGGCTGTTTGTGATTGTTTTGACTAGTGTGAAGTCATATATATAGGGGAGGTGCTGTCCGTTTTATTGTAAAGTAGGTTGTGGTCGATACATAATAGTTGCGACGCTTAAACGATAACAAGAGTGTCATTTCTCTTATTGTAGACTAAGGAGCCGTGAAATTGCATAGCTTGAGGTTGGGAAGAACATACAAGGTATGTTAAGGCACTTCCTTCTTTCTTTTGGCATGATCTAATATGAAATGAATATGCTATTTCATAATCTATCTACTCCTAGCAACTAAGGTTGTCCATGTTGTTCTTTCCGTAAAAATTTATTCTAAGAAAGTATGTATGATCGTTGAGTCCTAGTGAAGTTCATATTGATGGTATGATGTCCATAATGTTAATCGAAGGTGTAACGACCTTACGTCACTCCAAAAGATTTAGAACGTGACTCCATGAGTCCAGCATGCATTATATATGTATCTATTTTACTCTACCGAGCCGCGCTATAGTCGGCCGGGTATGGCACCTATTGTGCAACCACTGATCAGTTGGGTTTACCGAGCTCCACGTGGCCGGGTACGTTTTCTTACCGAATCCTCTTTGAGGCCGAGTATGATATGATGAAGATGATGCCCACAGAGGCGTATGTTTTTAAAAGTTTAAGTATATATATGTATTATGCATTTCATGTTAGTAGCCCCCAGAGGCACTCAGATGTTACAGGTTGTATCTCCTCTATCTCTCTTTACTTTACTGTTCTTATTTATGCTTTCCTGCCTTACATACTCGGTACTTTATTTGTACTGACGTCCCTTTTGCCTGGGGACGCTGCGTTTCATGCCCGCAGGTCCCGATAGACAGGTTGACATTCCTCCTAGTAGGCTATCAGCTCAGCGAAGGTGTTGGTGTACTACACTTGCTCCGGAGTTGCCTATTTGGTCAGTATGCTTTGGATATGTATTGATTGGTATGGCGGGGCCCTGTCCCGACCTTTATGATTTTATGTACTCTTAGAGGCTTGTAGACAGATGTCAGGTGTATGGATACTTGTATGGCCTTGTCGGCCTATGTTTTGAGTTTACAAATGGTCATGTCGGCCTTATAGGCCCGTATGTCACATGTATAAGTTTGTATATCATGCTGGGTCATCATACGTTAAGTATTCCCTTATGTTTTATTCTTGTTATCTCATGAAGGGTTTTCTAGCTCATTCACACATGATAGTATGATAAGAAAGATATGTTACGTTGGTACTCGGTTGAGTAAGGCACCGGGTGCCCTCGCGGCCCTTCGGTTTGGGTCGTGACAGTATTGCTCTGATGTATGTGAATGTAAGGTCCTTACAAATGATGGGGACTCCTTTTTATATAGTAGAGTAATCCTATTTATGGTATAACTCTAATTACAGAAGTAAATCCCATGATTAGCCTAAACAACCGTCCTTGATTTGATCTATTCCGGTATTTTTGTCGTGATCTTCAACCGATTACGGATATCTCGCCTCTTCGTTATTGGGCTTCGTTCAAAGTCTATCATATATGGTCTCGAGCGTTCTTGGCCTCGATCTCGATGAGCACCTCAATTCTCAATTTTAATACCTTATCTTCATGCTCTAACTTGATCCATTACGAGACTGGCCCTCGACGTGATTCCCTGGTCTCGATTAAATGGTAAATTTGGGCAAGCCCTATTTTAACCGTATACAAAACAACATATATAAAACATTATACATGCACCCACTGCTAGCATGTTGGACTCGGAGAGGCGGATCTCGCCCAAGCACTAATCATAGTCACATAGCCTAAATAATGGGGCCCGGTGCATGTGTACCCTCAAAATCAATAAAACACTAAGCCCAATGTGGGGCTTGGCAAATGCGCCACTAAATATCAATATATAACTGTTGCAGCGTGCAACCTGATCCAACATAACACAAAAAATGGCCCTACGACCCACATCATTCATCAATTCGCTCAAGTCTTTATATGTCAATTTATTATAGAACATAATCTAGTCATATAACACGGAATACCATAATGTGCATCAAATACAGCTCAGACTCGTGTCAAATACAAAGACACCAATAACATGTGAGATAGCATATCAAGAATGCACAGAGGGAGAGATATAGTATGCGGATATAACTATCATGACTGAAACAGTATAACTACAACCAAGGCAAATAGCTCAATATGGCAAAATAGCCTTATCGGGTCTCGAAATTAAATCAGATAGACTAGACATGATTTCTAGCATGAATAAGAACTAACGTAGTCATACCAATGAAGAAAATATGATATCGAGGAGCACTTTCCTCTTTTGCGGCGTCGCTTCAGCGAAGACTGCTAATAATCCAATCTCTCGCCCCTGTGGACAAAGTTTCGCTTTTATGACATCACAGGTGTGAGGAACATCTGCTTCTGCGAAGTTCCTCCCCGACTGCCTTCCCACTCCTACGCGCCAAAATCTGCATCTGTGGTTTCGCAGGTGCGCTCCAGTTTTGCATCTGCGCCGATCGCACCTGCACTAAATGTTCTGCATCTGTGGACAGACTGGCCTTTACCAAAATGCACTTATGTTCCACCACTACCGCTTTCCCCACATAACCACAGGTGCGATCACACAAGATATCTGCCAAAACCAGCCTCAACCAATATGTTCCAAAATGATTCGAACAACGTCCAAAATTCCCTCGGGATCCCGTCTGAACATACCAACACTTCGCAAAACATAACACGGACTTATTCGAGGTCTTACACAAAAACATCAAAGCTATGAATCGCACCTCAAATCAAACTTTATGAACTTTGAACTTTCAACTTCCAAGACTCGTGCTGAACCATATTAAATCAACTCGGAATGACCTCAAATTTTGTACACAAGTTTTGAATGACATAATAAACCTATTCCAGCTCTCGGGAAAATAACCCGAACCCGATATCATCAAAGTTAACTCCCAGTCAAACTTATGAACCTTCCAAACTTTTATATTGTCAACTTTCACCAAGCACAAAAACCTTCAAGAAACATCCAAATGTAATTCGGGAATATGCCCAAGTCTAAAATAACCATATAAACCTAACATAACTATCAACACTCCAATCTGTGGTAAAATACCCAAAAGTCAAACTTGATCAGCTCTTGCAATCTTAAAGCTTCCTAGTTGA
Organism: Nicotiana attenuata; assembly: GCF_001879085.1. Lineage (NCBI taxonomy): Eukaryota > Viridiplantae > Streptophyta > Magnoliopsida > Solanales > Solanaceae > Nicotiana > Nicotiana attenuata. The sequence goes on along the minus strand of NW_017673892.1, from coordinate 86,117 downwards.
GAATCATTTTTTCCAAAATCAATTCTGAATCACTTGAAACCCAAAACCGATAATACACACAAGTCATAATACATCATATGAAGCTACTCATACCCGCAGACCATCGAACATAATGTAATTGCTCAAGACGACTGATCGTGTCATTATAAGTGTTAGGGAGGTTAAGGAAACATCTTCAGATTCACAAAAGATCCCTTAAGAATAGGCATCTCATATGTCGTACTTTTGGGGTACTTAAGAGGGAATACAATGACTTATGGGCTTTAGGGCGATGTGGTTCCATGCTAGGATCTCTTGTGAAGAGCGTTAAGTTAAGGGTCGTTGTATACTGGCAAGGAGAAGTGTTAACTTGAAGGCAATTCAGAAGAAACATAGATAAAATAGAATAGCTTGATAGTAGGTTGGATCAATATGGAAATGGTATGATCGATTATTTTGGTTCTTATGATGTGGTGAGGCTTTATCGGTGTTTTGTGTCAATACTCTTGGGCTTGGTGACCTGTGTGACTTGGTTAAGTTAGAGTGATTCAGTTCTGATGGCTTAGTCTTGTGCTAATAGGTTTCGAAGAGTTCTCAATGATTCCTCCAACAGCTTGTGACAGATGTCTTCTACAAGTATGGGGAGTATGTTGCGTGTTGTCATTTTCCCACGGATGAGGTCCAGTGATAGGTTTCTGGCTGATGGAGTAAGTGTCCTGCTATAATGACCCGGACGGGGTGTACTGTAGCCCCATTCCCATATCTATCGCTTTTTCTATGTTAATTTGTGATTATGTGACTTGTCGAGGTGTTTGGATTGGTTTTGGGAATGTTCTGGAGTGAATTAGGATGCTAAGTCCCAAGGTTGGAAGCTTAAGTTGAAAGACTTGATCGGAGTTTGACTTTTGTATAGTTGACTCTGAAATGGAGTTTTGATGGTTCCAATACCTTCTTATAGTGATTTTGGACCTACGCGTATTTCCATATATTAATTTGGAGGTCTGTAGGTTGGTTTGAGGTTTTTTGGTGAAAGTTGGAAAGTTGAAGGTTTGAAAGGTTGAGTGGTTTGACCGAAGGTTGACTTTATTAATATCGGGGTTGAATTTTGGTTTTGAAAGTTAGGATATGTCTTTTGTGTCATTTGGGACTCGTGTACAAAATTTAGGGTCATTTGAAGTTGTTTTGATATTATTCAGCATTAGTTTTAGACGTTGGAAGTTCATCAGTTCATTAGGCTTGAATTGATGTGTGATTCGTGATTTTGTTGTTGTTTAGTGTGATTCGAGGGTACGAATAACTTTGTATCATGTTTTAGGACCTGTTGGTAAGTTTGGATAGGGTCTCAAGGACCTTGGGAGTGATTCGGATGGTTGGCGGAACCTATTTGCACTTAGAGGTAATGATGATGGCTTCAGGTCTAGTATAACCGCCCTGCATCGATTTGGCCGCAAGTACGAGGTCTCAGAAGCTGCCCAGTGGTCGCAAAAGCGAGATTGCCTGGGACTGGGGAAGTGCAGAGGTGCAAAGGTTAGTGCGCATTTGCGAACTCGCAGGTGCGGGAAGTGGAACATATAAGCGAAGTTGAGTGTGGGCATGGGTTTCCGCAGATGCGGACATGGTGGCGCAAGTGCGCATGCGCATTAGCATAGATGTGACCGTTGAAGCAAATAATGGCCTGAAGTTCTGGGACCGCAAATGAAAAATGCGGCCACTTTTCAACAGAAGTGGACTACAGGTGCAGTTAAGTGAGCCACAGGTGCGAAATCACTGGACAGTGCATTAAAATGAGGGTTTGAGTTATTTCTCTCATTTTGATAGAGTTTTTGCTACAATTAAAGAGGTAAGTGAAGTTTAATCATCTTTAGTGATAGACATTGATTACCCATTGATTATTATACCTAGATTGTGTGAATTTGAATTGAAATTTGGGGATATTAGACTATGCTATTGAAGAGTGAGATTTGGTGATTTTGGGGTCGATGCATGTGTCACACCTCCTTTTTTCACTACACCCCCCGGAATAGGGTATAATAAAGGGAGTTATTTCCAACTTGAAGTGACAATAGAAACGGGATTTATTTTTAAAAATCAGAGTCGCCACTTGGGATAAGTTTGGCTTTTGGTGTCCCAAGTCACCGGTTTATCTTGAATCCCGAACCGAGGAAAATTTCGACTTCCGAATGGAGTCTGCCTAACCAGAAATTCTAAGTAAGGAATTCTGTTGACCCGAGGGAAGGTGTTAGGCACCCTCGGATCCCGTGGTTCTAGCACGGTCGCTCCACTGTTGTATTTAATTTTATTTGATTTCAAAAACATGTTCTAACTTATGTGCTTTTATTAGTAACCCGCTTTTATTTTTATTTTTAATAAGAATTGCAACGTCGTGAAAATGCTTCTCGAACCACGTCGCACCAGTGCACCCGTGATTGTTGACACATTTCGACTTCGTTGAGATTTGGATTTGGGTCACATAAATGTGCACCCGAATTTAGGAAAGTAATATTATTAAAATACGCGCCTAAAGCAACTACGCGTTTTGGCTTTGCGAGGGCCATGAAATTTGCTAAATGGCACGCCTCGGATTCTAATTGTTTTAAAAGAAATATTTGAACGGGGGCCAAGCATCTGAGATTTTATCGGGCTTGGCGCGCCTCAATTTATTCTAGCTTAACGGTTCTAAACTAATTCATGAGGGCCATGCACTACGAGTTATCTAATTATGGCTCACTTCAATATATTTAATGGGCTTAATCTGCCAGAACTAAATGTGATTAAAGGCTTCCCTCCGACTGACTAATGATTCGCACGAGGAGAGTTACTTTTTTCTAGCAAAGGGATCAGTCTAGCACAAATGGACCGAGGGCCCAACTGATAAACTTGATGTGATTAAACATGGTTGCAGATTTAATGCATGAAGAAATCAGGCTCCAGATGAAGCCAGGCCCAGCGACGTGAGATCAACATTGGGTCCAGCATGGGGCCCAGTGGTCCACAGGCGTAAGACTACTTTGAATTCCAAATTAATATCAATCCAAGTTGGCTCATGAGAGAGCCCAATTTTAACGCAGGCCAGCTTCAAACAGAGATGAAGCTTTTGATTTTACAGCACATGTTATTTTGCCTCAAGGGAATTAAACAATTTCTGATTCTAAAACACATTTCAATACCTTCCACGCAAACACCTTAATCCAAACATCAATACGAGCCTAATTTAAATTATAGCAACCATCTGGGAATCATTATTGAAACTAACACATAATTGTTCAAGTTACTTGCTCACTAAATGATCATTCTGTTCCATTTCCTAAGTTATTAACAGGCCTATTCGAATTAATACAACGGGGCTGCTGTTTTACAATAAAATAGGCTCATATCAGGACTTCTAGTTCTAACCTTTATATGCAATATTCAGATATTGAGAACATGAACTACAATCAATTCCAAATGTCTCAACAGTTTCGAAAACAGTCTGATCCAGTCTTAATTATACAGTCCAGATTTATACACATACAAATCGATTCTAAACTATGTTGTACAATTAAATTTAACGCCTATTTAACTACCAACACCCACAGTCCAGGCAGCATATTTCAGGACCAAATAAGTGAGTAATTGTATTCCATTTCAAGCTCAAAGTTACAGCAGAGTCGATTCAAGCGTGTACCTGGAAGTCAATGATCAGTAGGAAGAAGAAAGATCAGCAGCAGTAACAGTTCTCAGCAGCAACCCAGGAATAAGTTCAAAGTTCAGTAATAAATCAGTTGATACAGCGATAGATCAAACACAGCAACAATTTCTATCACTGAAGCAAACCAAAACCAGCTCGAATACCCAGAAATGAACACAGGAAAGCAAACACTCAAACTAAGATCACAGTTGACTCGAATCTCCCAAATCCACTGCCTAGATGACTCAAACCGTCTTCAATCCTCCAATATTGAACAAAACACAAGGCAATTCAAGTAGCTTTCATCCTATATGAGCTAGAGAATTGAATTCAATGATCGAATCTGAAAATGACCTAAGTAACACTAATATAACAGTAATTTTTGGGATTTTTCTATTAGATTTCTATTGTTTTTTTGGATTTTTGAAGGTTTGCATTTCAAATCAGGTCTGAAATTGGAGAGGAAATTTTTGGGGAGGATTTTGGAGCTGAAAAACTTGTGAATCAAGGCAAATGAATGCCTATTTATAGGTGAGCTTAGATCCAATTTCAGATTTTCCTTTTACCCCACTGGTCCCTATTTAATTCTATTTTTTATCCTTTATTTTTTGACTTGTCACACAAGTAACTACCCTAAGTTTACTGAATTTCAGTTTAAAACCCCTTCTAGAAAGTCCTAGGGGGTTCTATTCTGATTTTCCGACCCTTAGAATCCCTAAATTACCCTTGTATTAATTCTGAAATCACTAGTTCTAATAAAACTACCCTTTTCCATACCCAACCTACCCCTGAAACCCTTTTGGAATTACTGACCAACCCAAACCCGATTCCAACCACACCAAACCCTTCAGCTTGATCAAATGCTAACTATGACTAATTTCAAGGATCTGAATTTGTTCAGTAACAAACAAAGTTCAAATACAACTCGACCCCAAAGAAGGATCACAAATCCAAACAATCCTAAATTATGGCTTGAATTAACTGCTGAAAAGTAGAAACAACAACTACTATCGGCCATTTTAACAGTCGACAACAAACAGAAATTAATCACCTAAACAAATTATGAATTAAAACTAACTTAATACCAACAAAACTAAAGCACCGGCAGATTTAAACACAAGACATCTAAACTGATGCAAAATTACAGTCTACACACTTTAGGCTAATTTTAAGAACAAGAGATTCAAACAATAAAAACAAAAGGAATAAGAAAACTTACTTATGTAAGATTGAACGAAGACCAGACTTCAATCCGAGTCTCGAAATGATGTTAAACGTTTGTTCTTTGTCAAGAACAAACGAAAACATGATTTCGTGCCTCAAATTCAACGCTGGACTCAAGAATTGGAAAGGATTCGAGTGGTTCGACATTCTAGGGTTCTGCCGCCCTTCTGATTTGAGATTCGAGAACTTCACGAAACATTTGAAGGAGACTAGTTAGGGATTTTGGAAGAAGGAGGTGAAGAGGGTTTAGAATGTGAATTTCATGAAGTTTGGGATGTGGCGCCGCCGTGTGCGGCGGCGCCTAGGGTTTGGGGAATTTGGGATGTTTGGTTGGGTTTTGGAAGAAAATAGTGACGGATTTGGAACGAGGAAGGGACAGAGATTCTGGGGTGAAATTTTGGGGTCGATTGGGGTTGTGCCGCCGGCGGCGACGATTTCCGGCCGGCGGAGATGGGAAGAGGACGGCGGGGTAACGCCGGCGTTACAGAGAGTACGAGGAGGGTGAGGGATGTTTAAGGTTTTGGATATAATTTAGACACTTTTATTTGGATTGAAGGATCAATCGTGGCCATTGGATTAGAGGGGATGAACGGTCGTGATTAACCGACGTCAAAACGACGTCGTTTTGAGTATGGGGCAATTGGACCGGGTAGGGCGTTTGGGCCAGTGTTTTGGTCCGGTCTTGAGGGGTTTTTGGGGTGGGCGTTTTTTGTTTGGGCCTGGGTAATTTGGCCCAATTCTTGCCATTTCCTTTCCTTATTCCTTTACTTGTTTTCTTGTATTTTAATCACTTTGCTTTTGTATTTTATTATTTTTTGTATTTTGTATTTATTTATTTTTCTGATTTTATAAAATGATAAAACTAAAATGAAACCTAATTTATTTCCAAAATTAAGCTAATTAATTCCTATTTAAAATAAACTCAAGACAAATTCAACAACTAACAATTAAGAAATGCAAAAATGGACTATTTTTGTTATTTTCTTTAAACTGCTATTTCTTTTTCTCTTCTTTTTTTTCTCTTTTTGTTTGTCAATTTTTCCCAGATATTCAAAGCCGGTCAGCATGTGAGTCCAAACAGATAAATGCACAAGTAGGATGTATCAGGATGGTCCATTATTCCGGGTACACCTGTCCTAGACGGACCCAACCCCTGTGTTGAGTCCCCTAAGTCAAAATGCACGTGATGCAGATAAGCGTTCCTACTAGGGATCCGGCATGAGGTCAAGTTATTCTAGGTTTAAAACCTGGGTATATGTTCTAGACTATGTACCCGAGCGGACAACTCGAGTNATCTGAGATTTTATCTGGCTTGGCGCGCCTCAATTTATTCTAGCTTAACGGTTCTAAACTAATTCATGAGGGCCATGCACTACGAGTTATCTAATTATGGCTCACCTCAATCTATTTAATGGGCTTAATCCGCTAGAACTAAATGTGATTAAAGGCTTCCCTCCGACTGACTAATGATTCACACGAGGAGAGTTACTTATTTCGAGCAAAGGGATCAGTCTAGCACAAATGGACCGAGGGCCCAACTGATAAACCTGATGTGATTAAACATGGTTGCAGATTTAATGCATGAAGAAATCGGGCTCCAGGTGAAGCCAGGCCCAGCGACGTGAAATCAACATTGGGTCCAGCATGGGGCCCAGTGGTCCACAGGCGTAAGACTACTTTGAATTCCAAATTAATATCAATCCAAGTTGGCTCATGAGAGAGCCCAATTTTAACGCAGGCCAGCTTCAAACAGAGAATGATAGCGCCAAACAGAGTAGTCTTGCGTTTGATTTTACAGCACATGTTATTTTGCCTCAAGGGAATTAAACAATTTCTGATTCTAAAACACATTTCAATACCTTCCACGCAAACACCTTAATCCAAACATCAATACGAGCCTAATTTAAATTATAGCAACCATCTGGGAATCATTATTGAAACTAACACATAATTGTTCAAGTTACTTGCTCACTAAATGATCATTCTGTTCCATTTCCTAAATTATTAACAGGCCTATTCGAATTAATACAACGGGGCTGCAGTTTTACAATAAAATAGGCTCATATTCAGGACTTCTAGTTCTAACCTTTATATGCAATATTCAGATATTGAGAACATGAACTACAATCAATTCCAAATGTCTCAACAGTTTCGAAAACAGTCTGATCCAGTCTTAATTATACAGTCCAGATTTATACACATACAAATCGATTCTAAACTATGTTGTACAATTAAATTTAACGCCTATTTAACTACCAACACCCACAATCCAGGCAGTATATTTCAGGATCAAATAAGTGAGTAATTGTATTCCATTTCAAGCTCAAAGTTACAGCAGAGTCGATTCAAGCGTGTACCTGGAAGTCAGTGATCAATAGGAAGAAGAAAGGTCAGCAGCAGTAACAGTTCTCAGCAGCAACCCAGGAATAAGTTCAAAATTCAGTAATAAATCAGTTGATACAGCAAATTCAGGAAGAGATTTGAAACTCCAGCGATAGATCAAACACAGCAACAATTTCTATCACTGAAGCAAACCAAAACCAGCTCGAATACCCCGAAATGAACACAGGAAAGCAAACACTCAAACTAAGATCACAGTTGACTCGAGTCTCCCAAATCCACTGCCTAGATGACTCAAACCGTCTTCAATCCTCCAATATTGAACAAAACACAAGGCAATTCAAGTAGCTTTCATCCTATATGAGCTAGAGAATTGAATTCAATGATCGAATCTGAAAATGACCTAAGTAACACTAATATAACAGTAATTTTTGGGATTTTTCTATTAGATTTCTATTGTTTTTGGATTTTTGAAGGTTTGCATTTCAAATCAGGTCTGAAATTGGAGAGGAAATTTTTGGGGAGGATTTTGGAGCTGAAAAAACTTGTGAATCAAGGCAAATGAATGCCTATTTATAGGTGAGCTTAGGTCCAATTTCAGATTTTCCTTTTACCCCACTGGTCCCTATTTAATTCTATTTTTTATCCTTTATTTTCTGACTTGTCACACAAGTAACTACCCTAAGTTTACTGAATTTCAGTTTAAAACCCCTTCTAGAAAGTCCTAGGGGGTTCTATTCTGATTTTCCTACCCTTAGAATCCCTAAATTACCCTTGTACTAATTCTGAAATCACTATTTCTAATAAAACTACCCTTTTCCATACCCAACCTACCCCTGAAACCCTTTTGGAATTACTGACCTACCCAAACCCGATTCCAACCACACCAAACCCTTCAGCTTGATCAAATGCTAACTATGACTAATTTCAAGGATCTGAATACCCCATAGAAAAGAAGGCTCTGGGAAAGCCTCTCTTATTTGTATTTTTCTATTCTGTCTTTGGATAGTACACCAATTCTAGCCCTTGGGCCTTCGTTCATTTTGTTTAAGAAGGCTGCGACATATACAGCATCTTTCCATAGACTTTTTCTTGCCTGGATGAAAATACAATAGATGAATAGTCATTCCCTCACAAATTCTTTATTTGAATATTTTTGCTTTGTTCGTTCTACAGATATAGATTAAACTTCCTTTCTTGGCACCATCCCTATTCTGATGGCTCAGTACAAGACCGACGGAAGAGAGGAGGTGAAAAGGCTAGCGAGGCAGAATTCTTCAGTAACAAACAAAGTTCTCAAATACAACTCGACCCCAAAGAAGGATCACAAATCCAAACAATCCTAAATTATGGCTTGAATTAACTGCTGAAAAGTAGAAACAACAACTACTATCGGCCATTTTAACAGTCGACAACAAACAGAAATTAATCACCTAAACAAATTATGAATTAAAACTGACTTAATACCAACCAAACTAAAGCACCGGCAGATTTAAACACAAGACATCTAAACTGATGCAAAATTACAGTCTACACATTTTAGGCTAATTTTAAGAACAAGAGATTCAAACAATAAAAGCAAAAGGAATAAGAAAACTTACTTATGTAAGATTGAACGAAGACCAGACTTCAATCCGAGTCTCGAAATGATGTTAAACGTTTGTTCTTTGTCAAGAACAAACGAAAACATGATTTCGTGCCTCAAATTCAACGCTGGACTCAAGAATTGGAAAGGATTCGAGTGGTTCGACATTCTAGGGTTCTGCCGCCCTTCTGATTTGAGATTCGAGAACTTCACGAAACATTTGAAGGAGACCAGTTAGGGATTTTGGAAGAAGGAGGTGAAGAGGGTTTAGAATGTGAATTTCATGAAGTTTGGGATGTGGCGCCGCCGTGTGCGGCGGCGCCTAGGGTTTGGGGAATTTGGGATGTTTGGTTGGGTTTTGGAAGAAAATAGTGACGGATTTGGAACGAGGAAGGGACAGAGATTCTGGGGTGAAATTTTGGGGTCGATTGGGGTTGCGCCGCCGGCGGCGACAATTTCCGGCCGGCGGAGATGGGAGGAGGACGGCGGGGTAACGCCGGCGTTACAGAGAGTACGAGGAGGGTGAGGGATGTTTAAGGTTTTGGATATAATTTCAGACACTTTTATTTGGATTGAAGGATCAATCGTGGCCATTGGATTAGAGGGGATGAACGGTCGTGATTAAACGACGTCAAAACGACGTCGTTTTGAGTATGGGGCAATTGGACCGGGTAGGGCGTTTGGGCCAGTGTTTTGGTCCGGTCTTGAGGGGTTTTTGGGGTAGGCGTTTTTTGTTTGGGCCTGGGTAATTTGGCCCGGTTCTTGCCATTTCCTTTCCTTATTCCTTTATTTGTTTTCTTGTATTTTAATCACTTTGCTTTTGTATTTTATTATTATTTTTTTTTTGTATTTTGTATTTATTTATTGTTTCTGATTTTATAAAATGATAAAACTAAAATGAAACCTAATTTATTTCCAAAATTAAGCTAATTAATTCCTATTTAAAATAAACTCAAGACTAACAATTAAGAAATGCAAAAATGGACTATTTTTCTTTAAATTTTGTTCTAAAAACAACTTAACCACTAAATAATCCTTAAATATAAAATTAGATCCTAAATGCAAATGTCAGGCATATATTTTTATATTTTTCATATGAAACAAAAATGCACAAACAAAAATGCAAACAATTAACAGAAAATAACACAAAATTCACAAAAGTGTAAAATAATGAAAGAAAAATTATTTTGTTTGAATTTTTGGGAATAATTCATATATAGGGCAAAAATCACGTGCTCACAGCTGCCCCTCTTTGCCCGGAAAACACGAAGAGTTTTCGTGCAAAGACAAGTGAGCGAAAATGAGCGATTTTTGCCCGTTTGCATATTCCGTGTGAAGCATTTTTGAAAGAGTTGACCGCGCCCTGCTTCAAAGGTTGCCTACATATCCAGGGCTAAACAGGAATCAGGTCAGTGTAGTTCGGGCAGGTTTGGTAGCTGGGACTACCAGGAGCTGTGATTTCACTGCTGTTGCTGCCGCTGTTGCTCGCTGACCTCCTTATTACACCGTGTCAAAATAAAAAAAGAAGCTAGCCTAAGCTATGAATTACAAAAAGGTCCTATCAATGTCTTCAAACTTGCTCTTGTGTTGCCTTGAACTTGTATTCTTCTGATGGAATCTTTGGTGTTAACTTGCATTATGATCAGAGATGTTTTGCCATTCCTCCGAGTGATGCTTGACCGCTGAAATTTGAGATATAGGCTTCTATTCTCCAAGCGGGCTCCTGATCGCTGACGCTTGAAAAGTATTCCCTTGTTCTCCAGGTGGGCTCCTGACTGCAAAGCTTGGAAAGTATTCCCTTGTTCTCCAGGTGGGCGCCTGACTGCAACAAAACAAACAAAGAAAATATTCTGCCCCAGTTCGGTAACTGGGTACAGCATGTTATCAAATATTAAAAATTAAAAGCTGAAATTGAATTGCACTTCCCTTGTTCTCCAGGTGGGCGCCTGACTGCTGAAACTTGAAAAGTATTCCCTTGTTCTCCAGGTGGGCGCCTGACTGCAAAGCTTGAAAATTATTCCCTTGTTCTCCAGGAGGGCGCCTGACTGCAACAAAACAAACAAAGAAAATATTCTGCCCCAGTTCGGTAACTGGGTACAGCATGTTATCAAATATTTAAAAATTAAAAGCTAAAATTGAATTGCACTTCCCTTGTTCTCCAGGTGGGCGCCTGACTGCTGAAACTTGAAACAAACAAAGAAAATATTCTGCCCCAGTTTGGTAACTGGGTATAGCATGTTATCAAATATTTAAAAATTAAAAGCTAAAATTTAAATTGTAATTCCCTTGTTCTCCAGGTGGGCGCCTGACTGCTGAAGCTTGAAAAGTATTCCCTTGTTCTCCAGGTGGGCGCCTGACTGCAACAAAACAAACAAAGAAAATATTCTGCCCCAGTTTGGTAACTGGGTACAAGTCGATGTTATCAAATATTAAAAAAATTAAAGCTAAAATTGAATTGCATTCCCTGTTACTCCAGGTGGGCGACCTAGACTTAGCTAGAAGCTTGAAAACGTATTCCCTTNGGCCTTTGACATATTTTAACATCGTTGAGATTTGGATTTGGGTCACATAAATGCACACCCGAGTTTAGGAAAGTAGATTATTAAGATACGTGCCTAAAGCAACTACGCGTTTGCAACTTTGCGAGGGCCATGGAAAATTCGCTAAATGGCGTGCCTCGATTTCTAAGGATAAAAACATTAAATGAGGGCCATGCATTTGAGATTTTATTTGGCACGGCACGCCTAAAATTATTCCAAAAGGCTTTATTCAACTAAAACAAACTACGGATATTCATGAATTATTTTTCTACTTTGAGATTTATTGATTATATCCTAAGGTATTTCATTTTGATATGTATATGGGCTTAAGTAACGATAACCATAGGAAGAATGGACTGGATAAGGCTTCAATAGCAACGTCTTACATTGGCATCTAGCGTGCTTCATTTGTAAGCACACAAGAGAATGGGCATGTCTTATTCCAAAGCCCAAAGGATAAAACTTCATTGAAAATCATCGTCGCAGTACTCCAAATTAAACAAACAATTATGCACGAACTGGATTTCTACATAAAAACAAAATCCGTTTTAGTTTGATCCAAAACATAAAATATTTACACCCAATGTCTACTGTGGAGCAAGTGTTCGATTCAAATAACAGTGGTTCAGTTTATGATCTAACAATTAGTAACCTTGTCATTAAATAAACAGTCTAAAAGATTAAGACAACGTCCATAGCTTGAATCACAGAAGGGAAGACAAGGAACACACAAAACTCACTGCTAATAGGAGAACGAAAATCACTCAATCTAGGAAAATCATGAAGAACACAGCCCATGGAAATTCACATTTAACTTCCTTAACTGGCTAACAAAGGTATGGTCTCAATACTAAATTAGAAATATCCAACATGAACTTCGATCGAATGAAATGAAACCTCAAGGAGACGTTTACACATATTTCAACGAAAGCATGGTTTCATTTGTGAACCTGTTTCAAAGATTATGATAAAATCCAAACTCAGTTAGGCAATAGACTATCCAGCAGATTGGAAACTTTACAAACCATTAGTGCAGGATTTTGTACTTAAAACTATGCAGATTTGCTTCCTAAAATGGTGCAAAACAGGGCAGGTTTTCAGCGGGCTAACAGTCCAAACAAATGTCCGAAATACTGCCTGCTATCGATTCAAATTACTACTCTAATTGGCTTCCTCATCAGCTTGGAAGAGCAGAACTCTCGTAATAGTAACAAGGCAGGCAAGTTTCGAACAAGAGAAGGAAAATAGAGCCAATACGAACATATACAATCAGTGAAGCAATTTAATCACCACCTTAGACCAAGATCTAACAAGAATGAACATAACACATGCTTTTGAAGATCAACTTGACCATTAACTAACCTATTTCAAGTACAAACTCGGGAGACAAACAAAATATTCTAGAGAGCTGCTCATGAATGCAACAGACGCATAATTCTTACAACGTGGAGATTAAAGTGCACTTTAGCATGAAACAAGAAGGCCAGTTGATGCAAACAGCAAACAGAGGCTAGCAAAGACGAGCAAACCAAGGTATTAAAAAGCCAGAGAAGAGTCAATCCAATCCAGAAACTAAAGTATAATCTGAACGCTTCATTTTCCCAATTATTCACTCTTTAGCATTTCGAGCAATAAACAGATTGCCAGACGACCAGAACATAACTAACAGTCTAGATATAGATTCCCCATGGCTTCATCATACCTTAATCACAACAAATAAAATAAGTAAGAATCAAGAGGTGAACCTGAGAATGCGAAATTCTTCCACTAATAACAGAGGAATACAGGTTTTGCTCCCAAATTTCAGCGAGAGGAACCACAACAAAGCCCGAATTGAAAACGCGAACAATGAAACGGAGCCAAGAAATAGAGCAGCCTCAACTCCGGCGAGTTCGCAACAGCAGTTCAGATCACTTCAAGTTTGAAGCTAGATTCAGAGTTGAAAGAAACCAGTAGCAAGAATACTTTTCATTTTTTTTAAAATAGAAAAGAAAGAAGAAAACCAAAACCAAACTCAAAAAATTTCTTCAATTTCCCCGTTTCTTAGAACCCTCTCTGTTTGAACTTTCTTCCCAAAAATCGCCTCTTAAATTTCTGAAAACCAAAACCCCCAAAAAAAGAAAAAGCCCCCTTTTCAAAGAAATATCCTCACCTTATATAGACCCTCATATATTCTCGAAACTTCTGCCTTCCTCCTCAAGAAAAATCTAAATACCCCCTCCCTCACAAAATTGGATAAAGCCTCTTTTGAAGACCAATCCTTGATGAATGTGGGGCTCAGATTGAATGAAACCAATCCAACGCCTCACACTCATCCATCATTTCATCTCCAGAAGCTTCCAATCGTGAGATAGGTCTCAAAAACGAGCGAGTGAGAGGAGAGGGAATATTGGCGTCAGAAATCGTTGGAACGGTAAGATGAGAGAAGGAGGGACGCGTGAGGAGAGATTTGAGGTTCAAACGCTCGAATTTGGACAGTATTAGGGCTGGATTCGGGTGTTCTTTGGGAGAAGAAGAAGAACAGTCGCAGTACGCGTTTGAGGGATTAGGGATTAGGCTGCGTATGTGTACGTGGGGATATTTGGTGGAGAATGGGCCGAGTCGAGCGTGGAGCTGGGGCGGGTCGAGCAGACTTTTAAGAGAAGGGTATTTGGGCCTGGAAAATTTGAGATGATTTGGCCCAAAAGCATTACTCTAATTCCCTTTGTGTTCTTCTTTTATTTTCTTTTCTCTTTTTTTTTTCTTTCCAAAATTAAATTAAGATCTTAGTTAATTCCCAAAACCTAATTATCCTAAAATAATAATTAAACCTAAATGATAATTATCACAACTAATTAAACAAGCAAATTAAAAGAAAAACTACTTGAAATATCAAAATTAAAATTAAAAGTGCAAAAGTAAACTATTTTTGTGATTTTCTCTTTTTATAAAACAACTAATTTGTGAATTAATCCTAAAATGTAAAGTTAAATCCTAAATGCAAATGCGACGTATTTTTGTATTTTCAATATGTAAATAAAATTAACATGCGCAGACCAATGCAAGCAATTAACGAAAAATGCTACAAAAATCTACGAAATTGCAAATAATGGAAAATATTATTTTGTTTTGAATTTATGGGAGTAATTCATATAGGGCAAAAATCACGTGTTCACAGCTGCCCTCTTTGCTCGAAAGCATGAAGAGTTTTCGGGCAAAGATAAGTGAGCGGATACGTGCGATTTTTGCCTGTTTGAATACTCCGTGTGAAGCATTTTCGAAAGATTTGACCGCACCTTGCTCCCGAGATTGCCTACATATCCTTGGCTAAAAAGGAATCAGGTCAGTGTAGTTCAGGAAGGTCTGGTAGCCGGGACTACCATGAAGCTGTGATTTCACTATTGCTGCTGCTGCTACTGCTTACTGAACTCCCTTATTACACCGTGTCGAAATAAAAAGAAGCTAGCCTAAGCTATGATCTATGAATTACAAGAAGGTCCTATCTATGCCTTCAAACTTGCTCTTGTGTTGCCTTGAACTTGTATTCTTCCGATGGAATCCTTGTTGTTGCCTTGCATTGTGATCGGAGATGTTTTGTCATTCCTCCGAGTGATGCTTGACTGCTGAAATTTGAAATATATGCCTCTATTCTCCAGGCGGGCTCCTGATTGCTGACGCTTGGAAAGTATTCCCTTGTTCTCCAGGCGGGATCCTGACTGCAACGCTCAGAAAGTATTCCCTTGCTCTCCAGGTGGGCTCCTGACTGCAACAAAACAAACAAAGAAAATTTTCTGCCCCAGTTTGGTGGCTGGGTACAGCATGTTATCAAATATTCAAATTAAAAGCTAAAATTTGAATTGTACTTCCCTTGTTCTCCAGGTGGGCGCCTGATTGCTTAGTGGTGGGGAACTCATTCGATAATTGCCTTATGAAACTTGAAAAGAGTATTGAAGAGGTGTATGAAGACTAATCTGGTAATTAAACTGGGAAAAGTGCCATTTCATGGTACGAGAAGGTATAGTCTTGGGAAACCTAGTGTCGAGTAAGGGCATTGAAGTGGATCACGCAAAGGTTGATGTAATAGAAAAGATGCACCACCCATTTCTGTCAAGGCAATAGAAGTTTCCTGGTACCACGCCGGTTTCTATACTGAGATCTATAAAAGATATTTTCAAAGTTGCTAACCCGTTGTGTAAAATGTTTGAAAAAGATCACCCTTTTGTGTTTTCTGATGACTGCAGGGTAGCTTTTGAGGAATTGAAGAGAAAAATCTGATTTCGAAAAGTTGAATTTTTGAACCTATGTTAATAGTTTTGAGCCTTTATACCCTTCTTTCTAACCCTATCCAAAAGCCCAATTACGGTCAAAGGAAAGACCTTTCTGATCAGTCTTCAAGGGATGCCAAGTCAAGCGAGTAGAGGTGAATCATATAGGGCACACTCTGGTCAAACGAAGGAAATGAAGAATGCAGAGGTCTTGTTGATGAGAGCCTCACGGGTATCCCAAGGCGACGAAAGCTGAGAGAAATAAAAAATGAGAGAGTCTTATTGGTGAAAACCTTCACGGGCACCATAAGGCGATGGTGAGTTGAGAAAAAAGACCAGAATGCCAGAGGCTTGATGGTGAAAAGCTACGGGCACCACAAGTCGAATGAGGATTGTGAATCAGATCGGGCAAGCAGAGCATTGAAACCCAGTTTCACGGCGAAAAGCGTACACAAAGCTTGTTGTGTTTACTCTAGTTGAAAATTGTTTTTTTTACATGGGATATCCTTTTGTGCCGGGTTATCCTCATGTTAGTAACATAGACGCTCAGAATTTGCTAACAGATAGGTTGCAGGGCATGTCAAGGTCGTTAGAGTCCAGGGTATCCACATGTACCCGATGTGAGGTGTTGCATGTCGCATCTTATCTTCTTCTGATTTGCATAGCCTGATTTTCCTTTACGTTAACGGAATTTTATGGACCCTGAAATGCTCCATTATCATTCCCATTTGAAATTACTTTTACTATTAAGTTTACTTCATCTACTCTTCAAATCATTTAATTGAAATTGTAATTTAATCAAAGTCTTAATCTACTTCTTATAACCTTAACTTTTTATGTTTGATAAGGTGTGTGACTTCCCTTTCCTGGTGTGGTGTTCTGCTTCTGGTGTTATAACATTGAGGTGAGAGCTTTTCGCGGTGATACCGATCTCTATAGTCAAATCTACACCAGATGTACTTTTTGTACGAATTCTTAAACCAAAATGCAGTACATATTATTTTTGCCGCTGGATCTGGCCGTAGATACATCTATTGTGGAATCAATGGATTGACTATATCAAGTCGGGATGTAGTGGAAACCTTTGAACAAGAGTCAGGCACAATGAGTTGGTGCCTCGCGCACTCTGAATTTAACATTCGTCCCTATCTCTTTCTCTTTT
>NW_017673892.1:61705-68087 GCF_001879085.1 Nicotiana attenuata | reverse complement strand
CACAACAACCACAACTTCTGCCCCAGTTTCTTTCTTGGGGGCTTTTGGATTTTTATTTTGGTGTGACTGAACCTCAGAGGGAGGCTGCCTACGTACCCTTTTGGGATCAAGTCAAACGTAGTTCAGGTCATAAAATTACTTCGTTGTTGCGATCTTTCCCTTTCTTCCACTTTTCTTTTCTTTCTTTTCATTTCTTTTCTTTTCCTTTCTTTTTCTTTTCTCTTCTTTTCTTTTCTTTTTCTTTTCTCTTCTATTCTTTTCTTTTCTTTTTCTTTTCTCTTCTTTTTGCTTTTCTTTTTCTTTTCTCTTCTTTCTCTTTTCTTTTCTTTTTCTTTTCTCTCCCTTTTTTCTCTTTTTCACTGTTTTTCTCTTGTTTCTCCACTTACTGTCCCCGCTCGGGCTTATGAGTTTATTATCGATTCCGAAAGAGGGGTATGCAAGAAAATAACCGAGGCTCAAAGGGGTAGCAAAGGATAAAGTGTTTGGATAACAGAACAAAATACCTTCGTCATTCCAATATCCAAAACATGCCAAGTACAAACTACACAAATAAACAAACATGAGGAAAACATACGTAACATCTTTTGATTGCACCAGAATTAATAACCATATCCACACATTTGCCTTCTACATTTGTCAATTACCCAGCACCATTGGATAACAATCTCGGTACCACGAACGACCCCTGTAGACTTGGGGCAAACTTGCCTTTGGTTTCGAGCCGATGTGGCATGATGCATTTCCACAGTATTTCTTTATGTTCCGTCTGACCCAGTTTCACACAATTTGGGCTCGAAGAGATTTCAAAATCCCTCGGCTGTCCTTACATCTTCAACATTGTCTTATTGCTTCTTTACTAAACTGACTTTTAAAACCAGGCTGAGAATTATACGTGCATGTCATGTCACCAGAACCAGCATGAAAAGAATTACAAAAGGAGAAAGGAACTAGATAAAATGACTAGAAATGGCGGAAAACAGAGAATTGCTTAGACTGACGGTGAAAGGGTTTAAACAACGAAACAAGCAAACTAGACTAGAGTTACAACCCTTGAACAAACCTAAACAGCACTACACAAGCTACTGCGACGAGACAAACAAGACAAAGTGAAAGGATAGAAGGGTTTGAATCACAAGACAATATCCGGATTACAACCCTGAAATAACCCGGACAACAGAAATGACAACAAAATAAACTACCAAAACTCCAAGAGATGGAGCGTAATTACCAAGCACGACGTCTTAGCCATTGAATTTCACACCAAGATTGCTGGAATTTTCACAAGTCTTCATCACGTTGTTCTAAGCAAACTGCTTCTGGGTTTCTTCAGCCGGCTCATTCTCACGATCAATCATACCCACCATATGCGTCTCATTGTGCACAGGAGATGGATCTTGGCCAGTGTTTGTTGCATCTGGATTTTGCACGACGATGTCGCCTGCATCAATAAGCTTTTGAATTGCATTCTTCAGATTCCAACATTTCTCTATGTCGTGCCCCAGAGCACCTGAGCAGTATGCGCACTTTTGAGAAGGATCAAACTTCTTTAGAGGAGGGTTCGACGCTTTTATCTGAATCGACTTCAACATGTCCAGTGTCCTTAACCGTTGAAACAGACTGGCGTATGATTCTCCTAACGGAGTGAAGGTTTTCTTCTTCCGTAACCTCTCATTCTTAAATGCTGGGTTGGGCCGAAAACCTGATCCGGGGTGTTTTTGGTAAGCTCGCGGGGGTAGATGGGCATTTCAAGGAGCTGGGTACTGGGAATGTGATGGGCGACTTTGGGAGTTCTGTGGAGAGAAGTAGCGTCGGGGAGGGTCATCTAATTCACAAGGATAACTACGGGGACGATGTCGAGGCTGGAAGTGTTGATCAGGAAAACCTATCGGATCGTCTTTTCTGTTCCTCTTTCTTCCAACCAAGCTTACTGGTACGTTCTGAATGGCTTCCGAACAACTCACGATTTTGCCTGACTTGATTCCTTCTTCTACTAGCTCCCCCATTTTTAACACATCATTGAAAGGCTTTCCCAGGGCCGGGATCAAATGACTGTAGTAGGTGGGTCCCTGGGCCTGTAGGAAAAGCTTAACCATTTCTTCTTCGCTGATCGGGGAACTGACTCGAGCAGCTTTCTCCCTCCATCTGAGCCCAAACTCATTAAAGCTTTCTTCCGGCCTCTTTTCCATCTTAGATAGCGAGGAGCGGTCTGAGGTATCCCTCGATTTGCATTGAAAGTATCGGACAAAGTATTGAGCCATGTCACCCAATGTAAGCCACTCATCGACATTTTGACGACCATGCCAGTCCAAAGCTGCCCCAGTTAGGCTTTCACTGAAATATGCCATCATCACGTCATCTTTCTCTCCAACAATCCTCATTTCGTTGCAATAGACCCTCAGGTGGGCTACCGGATCTCCACGCCCATCATACAAGTTAAATTTTGGTACTTTGAATCCTACGGTCAAGCGGGCATCATGTGGTACAATCAGTTCTTTACAAACCATGCTACCCTGGCCTCCCACTCTTCGCTTGTCCCTTAAGGACAGTTCTATGCGTTTCAGCTTCCTGGGCGTCCCATCTCGTCCTCCTCTTCTTGTAACCTTTGCATTTCTAGCACGGAGCTCATCCCGTGAGCTTTTCTTGTATGAATCAAGGACCCTGCGGGCAACCTCCGGAGGGTGATATTGGGCATTACGAGCTTTGGATAGGTGTTCATTGTTTGGGGTAATGGATATGACAGGAGGGCAACATTGGGGAAAAGTGGTTGAAGGATGAGCGATGGAGCTACTAGGGTAGTTGGTGCGAGCGTGATAAGCGGGTGTATCTGGAGAATATGGAGGATCATCTGGTATTGTGTTGGGAGTTTGGGTAAAGGTAGAGTCCGGGAAAATTGGTGGTGGCGGGGGTGGCGCCGTTCTAGTTATCCAGGCTTGATACATGTTTGTCATGTGTTGTCTCAGCATCCGCACCTCTTCAACCAACCCATTATCCCGTTCCACCAACTGTTGTCGAACATCGGTATCAAGCAACTCAGTTCTGCTGTTCTCTGCCATTGCTTCTTGCCTCTGTGTTGCAGGGCAAAATTACTTTTTAAACCACAAACCAACCACCTGTCTGAGATGACATGGCAAAATAAAACCATCACGTTAGCGTTAGGGCATTTAACACATTGGTAACAGCTTTTGATCGGGCGCATGCGTCATCCCGGCTTTTCCTTATTTCCAATTGCAAATTTTTCTTCCTTTGGTTTTCATTCTTTTTCCCCTTTTTTCTATTTTTCACTCTTGCCTTTGTTCTCTCTCGTTCCTATTTCCTTCCTTTCTTGAGTTTTGTTTTTCCGCTCTTTTCTTTTCTTTTAGCCTTTTGTGGTTTTTCCTCTCTTTTCTTGTTTTTTTTTTGGGTTATGGTCGAATCCTATGGAGATTGCCTACGTATCACGACCCCGCGTGAATCAGATCGAGCGTAGTTCTTGCAGAAGCGAAATATTTTTTGGGATTTTCAATTTTATTGATAGAAAATATGTCTATTACAAAGACTCAAAACTGACAGATTAAATAACTAACAGACTCTAATGCAGAAAAGAACTACCGACTCCGTCATCCTTATTCTACTCTAAACGAAAATACAGACTTAATCAACTGACTGACTTTTACAGACTCCAGTAGAAAAGGAAATACAGACTCAGAAGACAATCATGAATAAATTAAAGCTCCTGGCGCCCGCGGGACATCATTCGGTCTCGCCGCGGGCCTATATGCAAGTTCCCCTTATTTTGAATTGTGCTCATCCTGCACAGTTATTAAGGTGATTTAATCACTTATTTTGACCTAAAAGAAAAAAAAATAACACTATTTTTGTTCAAATTTTCAATTTTAAAACAAGCGGCCGGTTTTGCAGTTACGGCCTTTCAGCACTTCGGTGAGAAGATTTTAAGGCTGTGTCTGTTAACCGTTGAACTGATTCAGGGTGGCTGTTCTTGCAAAAACAGCCTTCCGGCGCCCGTTTGGGGACATTTGGCTTATTTTTGACAAGAATGGCATAACCCGACTTATTCATGACGAAATTAAAAAAAAAATTGGTATTTTTGGCTATTTTTTAAAAGGGGAGGTTGGACCCGACGAGGGTTGCCTACGTATCTCACACGTAGTGAGAATCAAACCTGCGTAGTTCGGGCAAAATAAATCTAACTATTTTTGAAAACAAGACTCTTTTTCCGTTTTTGTTGGCAAATACACTATTCCTGAAAGCAAGATTCTTTTTTTTTTATATTGTCTTTTCAGTGGCAAAATAAAATGAACTAATATGAAAATAAAACTCTTTTTGGTTTTCTTTTCCATTTTTCTTCTTTTTTTTTTTATTTTCTCAAAAATGCGGCAGCATTTCGGCACTACTTGGACGTTGGGTTTTCTAATATAGGAAATTAACTCTCTACACTGCTATTTTCTCTTTTTCTCTTTTTGTTTTTTTTTTCAAATTTTTTTTTCCAGATATTCAAAGCCGGTCGGCATGCGAGTCCAAAACAAATGAATGCACAAGTAGGGTGCATCAGGATGGTCCATTATTCCGGGTACACCTGTCCTAGACGGACCCAACCCCTGTGTTGAGTCCCCTAAGTCATATGCACGTGATGCAAATAAGCGTTTTACTAGGGATCCTGCATGAAGTCAAGTTATTCTAGGTTCAAAACCTGGGTATGTGTTCTAGACTGTGTACCCGAGCGGACAACTCGAGTCGAGGAGGGGGCTACGTATCGGGAACCAAAAGGCCATCCGGCTTAGTAACTTGTCCGGCCTCTTTCTTATTTCAAGGTATTGACACTAACAGAATAGGGAGTCTCAACCAGTGAGCACATCCCCGGAGGTGAGAAGAGAAGGGTTTCGGCACAGTTTATATACAGTTCAGATAATAACAAAACGGTAAAAAGCAACATTTGCACATTTAGCATGAAACATGTAGGAAAATCAGATAAAGCCAAATACAACAATATATCTAAGCTCGAATTCTGAACCCTGAACCAAACTTCTGGGTTCTCGATCCCCAGCAGAGTCGCCAGAGCTGTAACACCTCCTTTTTCCTACACCCGCAAGAATAGGGTATAATAAAGGGAGTTATTTCCAACTTGAAGTGACAATTGAAACGGGATTTATTTTTTAAAAATCAGAGTCGCCACTTGGGATAAGTTTGGCTTTTGGTGTCCCAAGTCACCGGTTTATCTTGAATCCCGAACCGAGGAAAATTTCGACTTCCGAATGGAGTCTGCGAACCAGAAATTCTAAGTAAGGAATTCTGTTGACCCGAGGGAAGGTGTTAGGCACCTTTGGATCCCGTGGTTCTAGCACGGTCGCTCCACTGTTGTATTTAATTTTATTTGATTTCAAAAACATGTTCTAACTTATGTGCTTTTATTAGTAACCCGCTTTTATTTATTTTTTTAATAAGAATTGCAACGTCGTGAAAATGCTTCTCGAACCACGTCGCACCAGTGCACCCGTGATTGTTGACACATTTCGACTTCGTTGAGATTTGGATTTGGGTCACATAAATGTGCACCCGAATTTAGGAAAGTAATATTATTAAAATACGCGCCTAAAGCAACTACGCGTTTTGGCTTTGCGAGGGCCATGAAATTTGCTAAATGGCACGCCTCGGATTCTAATTGTTTTAAAAGAAATATTTGAACGGGGGCCAAGCATCTGAGATTTTATCGGGCTTGGCGTGCCTCAATTTATTCTAGCTTAACGGTTCTAAACTAATTCATGAGGGCCATGCACTACGAGTTATCTAATTATGGCTCACTTCAATCTATTTAATGGGCTTAATCCGCTAGAACTAAATGTGATTAAAGGCTTCCCTCCGACTGACTAATGATTCGCACGAGGAGAGTTACTTATTTCGAGCAAAGGGATCAGTCTAGCACAAATGGACCGAGGGCCCAACTGATAAACCTGATGTGATTAAACATGGTTGCAGATTTAATGCATGAAGAAATCGGGCTCCAGGTGAAGCCAGGCCCAGCGACGTGAAATCAACATTGGGTCCAGCATGGGGCCCAGTGGTCCACAGGCGTAAGACTACTTTGAATTCCAAATTAATATCAATCCAAGTTGGCTCATGAGAGAGCCCAATTTTAACGCAGGCCAGCTTCAAACAGAGATGAAGCTTTTGATTTTTCAGCACATGTTATTTTGCCTCAAGGGAATTAAACAATTTCTGATTCTAAAACACATTTCAATACCTTCCACGCAAACACCTTAATCCAAACATCAATACGAGCCTAATTTAAATTATAGCAACCATCTGGGAATCATTATTGAAACTAACACATAATTGTTCAAGTTACTTGCTCACTAAATGATCATTCTGTTCCATTTCCTAAATTATT
>NW_017673892.1:0-61512 GCF_001879085.1 Nicotiana attenuata | reverse complement strand
TGGATCCTGAGGGGTGCCTAACACCATCCCTTTGGGATAATTTCAAGCCCTTACCCAATCTCTGGTTATCAAACATAGTTGTAGTTGAACCCCATAGGTGCCCTAACTCACCTTAAAATCGTTAGGTGGCGACTCTTCAAAATTTCAAAACCTCTTTCTCAAAAGGAAAGAGTTGTCCCAACAAAATGTCATAAATCTGATTTTGCGAGAAAAAGGGGGCGCGACAGCCGTGGTCGAGAATTTCTCCTCGAGGGTCGATGATACTCAACCCCACTATAGCATTGATCATGATAAGTTATAGAAATGGAAGGTTCCCAAGACACGCAGCTAGATGACTCAAACCGTCTTCAATCCTCCAATATTGAACAAAACACAAGGCAATTCAAGTAGCTTTCATCCTATATGAGCTAGAGAATTGAATTCAATGATCGAATCTGAAAATGACCTAAGTAACACTAATATAACAGTAATTTTTGGGATTTTTCTATTAGATTTCTATTGTTTTTGGATTTTTGAAGGTTTGCATTTCAAATCAGGTCTGAAATTGGTGAGGAAATTTTTTGGGGAGGATTTTGGAGCTAAAAAACTTGTGAATCAAGGCAAATGAATGCCTATTTATAGGTGAGCTTAGGTCCACTTTCAGATTTTCCTTTTACCCCATTGGTCCCTATTTAATTCTATTTTTTATCCATTATTTTCTGACTTGTCACACAAGTAACTACCCTAAGTTTACTGAATTTCAGTTTAAAACCCCTTCTAGAAAGTCCTAGGGGGTTCTATTGTGGTTTTCCTACCCTTAGAATCCCAAAATTACCCTTGTATTAATTCTGAAATCACTATTTCTAATAAAACTACCCTTTTCCATACCCAAACTACCCCTGAAACCCTTTTGGAATTACTGACCAACCCAAACCCAATTCCAACGACACCAAACCCTTCAGCTTGATCAAATGCTAACTATGACTAATTTCAAGGATCTGAATTTGTTCAGTAACAAACAAAGTTCTCCAATACAACTCGACCCCAAAGAAAGATCACAAATCCAAACAATCCTAAATTATGGCTTGAATTAACTGCAGAAAAGTAGAAACAACAACTACTATCGGCCATTTTAACAGTCGACAACAAACAGAAATTAATCACCTAAACAAATTATGAATTAAAACTGACTTACTACCAACAAAACTAAAGCACCGGCAGATTTAAACACAAGACATCTAAACTGATGCAAAATTACAGTCTACACACTTTAGGCTAATTTTAAGAACAAGAGNGAAAAAAAAGAAATATTTTTGTCCAAAAAAAAAAGAAACATGCGGTTTTGTTTCATATCTAAGAGCCCTTTCTACATTTTTTTCTATTACATTACGAAATAATGAATTGAGTTCGTATAGGCATTTTGGATGCTGCTAGTGAAATAGCCCTTCTGGCTATATTTTCTGTTACTCCACCCATTTCATAAAGTATTCGACCCGGTTTAACAACAGCTACCCAATATTCAGGGGATCCTTTTCCTGAACCCATACGTGTTTCTGCGGGTCTTAGTGTAACTGGTTTGTCTGGAAATATACGTACCCATATTTTTCCACCACGACGTGCATTTCGTGTCATTGCTCGTCGGCCTGCTTCTATTTGTCTAGATGTAATCCAAGCAGGTTCAAGTGCCTGAAGAGCATATTTACCGAAAGAAATATGATTACCTCGATGAGATATTCCCTTCATTCTTCCTCTATGTTGTTTACGGAATCTGGTTCTTTTGGGGTTATAGTTGATGGTTGTTTCTGAATTCCATCTCTACTACAGAACCGGACGTGAGAGTTTCTTCTCATCCAGCTCCTCGCGAATAAAAGGATTCAAAAAAATTGAATTTGAATTAAGCTAGAATAGTCAATCTTAAGTTAAGATATATATGTATTTACTGAGTAATACCTTGAACGTGGGATTCTTTGAGATTTCATTCAATCTATTAGTAATTTGTATATCTTGTTTGAATAGATAACTAAACTTTTTAGTTTTATAAATAGAAATCGAAAAAAAAAAAAATTGTATTATTATACCAAATCCTTATTTTGTCCTTTATTGTATTGTCCTAAATTTTGCAATAAAAAAAGTTTTCGCGGGCGAATATTGACTCTTTCAATCCCTATTTCATTTGTAGGGTTAACTCGTGACTTCTCAGATCTCCGAATACATGAATTAATCTCTGGTTCGTTCCGCCATCCCGACCAGTGAATCATTAAGATTCCTTTTTCAATAGAATCTTTTGCATTCACAAGTTCCGTCGTTCCCATCACTTCTTACTTAATGGTTAGGTCCGAATTCTACAATGGAGCTCAGAATGAAATTGGTTCTTGAGTCAATCTTCTCAGTCTTTATTGGCTCGAAGCTCTTGATTTTTTGTTCTATTTCTATAAGAAGATTCATTTTATTATGGTATGAATGCGTATTGATGCTTTATTACACTGCCTTTTATGAGATTACTCATAGACCTTACATATTGGAATTTTATATCATTGGTATTCTTTTTCTCTCTTTCTCTCATCCTTCCATTTATCCACATCTTTTTTGTCTATTTTGCTTTACAACTTAGAATCAGATTTCCTTTTTTGTTTATGCAAAAGATTTCAGTTGCTACAAAGATATGACCTATATATCATATCTTGACTGGTTCTTTAGATCCAGATAATGCGAAGTGATGGGTTGGTTATTAGTTCTATAGTTTTTAGTTCATACTATGTGGGCTGGTCTTTTTTAATCCTAACCCTAAAAAACCAACGAGTCACACACTAAGCATAGCAATTATATCAAATGGTCAATCAAATTTTTATTCAACCTTATAGAATTAAGAATTATAAATGTTCCCCTTGATTGATTAGAAAAAGAATGAATTTTTCTTTTTTTGTTCAATCATTGGATAGAAGGGAAAGACAAGTAGTAAAATTATTCCTCGTCTAGAAATATCCAAATTTTGATGCCCAATACTCCATAGATAGTTCGAACTGTATAAGAGCAATAATCAATTTTCGCTCGAATCGTTTGTAGGGGAACCCTACCTTCTCTGATCCATTCGACACGTGCAATTTCTTTTCCGTCGATACGCCCCGCAATTTGTATTTGAATTCCTTTTGTATCCGCTTGTTCTGTTAATTCAATAGCCTTTTTCATTGCTTTTCGAAAGGAAACTCTATTCTTTAATTGTCCAGCTATAAATTCTGCAAGAATATTAGGGTTTCCATAAGGTTTTGCAATTCTTGTGACAGCAATGTTCAGCTTTCGGTTTACACAATTAAATTCTTTTTGTAAGGTCGTTTGTAATTCTTCGATTCCGCGCGGTCGACTTTCTATTAATAATTTTGGGAATCCCATAAAGATTATGACCTGGATCAGATCGATTCTTTTTTGAATCTCTATACGTGCAATTCCCTCGACGCCAGAGGACGTTCTCATATTCTTTTGTACATAATTCTTGATACAATCTCTTATTTTTTGATCTTCTTGTAAACCTTCAGAATAATTTTTTGGTTGTGAAAACCAAAGGGAATGATGACCTTGGGTTGTACCCAGTCTGAAACCAAGTGGATTTATTTTTTGTCCCATAATCCCCCACTATTATACATATCACGATACGGCATAGCTGTAGATTTTTTTTTCCATCTCATTTTTTTAACGAATACATCTCTACATATTCATCATCTAAAGATATATCTTTCATTACAATAGTTATATGACAGGTCGATCTTTTTATTGGAAAACTACGTCCTCGAGCTCGAGGTTTCAATTTCTTCACAGTAGTACCTCCATTGACTTCGGCTTTACTAATGAGTAAATTGGCTTCGCTGGAACCCATATTGTAACTAGCATTTGCTGCTGCAGAATAAACCAATTTCAAAATGGGATAACATGCTCGATAGGGCATGAGTTCTAGTATCATAAGCGTTTCCTCATAGGAATGGCCGCGAATTTGATCAATTACTCTTCGTGCTTTGTCAGCAGACATAGATATATGTTCACCTAAAGCATATACTTCTGTTTTTTTCTTCTTTAGCATAAGTTTTGCCTCCTACTACTGAATCATAAGCATCTATATTTTTTTTATTAATATTAACGATGAGATCTATTATCGCTTTTTGCATGTCCTCTAAAATTTAATGTAGGTGCAAATTCTCCCAATTTGTGGCCTACCATACTATCCGTTATATAAATAGGCAAATGCTCTCTTCCATTATGGATAGCAATAGTATGACCGATCATTGTGGGTATAATGGTAGATGCCCGGGACCAAGTTACTATTATTTCTTTTTCTGCTTTTGTTTAAGCTTATCAATTTTTTTTTAATAAATGATTGGCTACAAAGGGATTTTTTTTAGTGAACGTGTCACAAGCTTACTCCTATTTTTTTTTGTAAAGTTTTTGTAAAAACGAAGAATTTGATTCAATTTTCTCTCCTATTTACTACGGCGACGAAGAATCAAATTATCACTATATTTATTCCTTTTTCTACTTCTTCTTCCAAATGCAGGATAACCCCAAGGGGTTGTGGGTTTTTTTCTACCAATTGGGGCTCTCCCTTCACCACCCCCATGGGGATGGTCTACAAGGTTCATAATTACTCCTCTTACTACAGGACGCTTACCTGGCCAACGCTTAGATCCAGCTCTACCCAAACTTTTCTGGTTCACCCCAACATTCCCCACTTGTCCGACTGTTGCTGAGCAGTTTTTGGATATCAAACTGACCTCCCCAGAAGGTAATTTTAATGTGGCCGATTTCCCCTCTTTTGCAATCAGTTTCGCTACAGCACCCGCTGCTCTAGCTAATTGTCCACCCTTTCCAAGTGTGATTTCTATGTTATGTATGGTCGTGCCTAAGGGCATAAGGGGGCATATTTTCATATTCTAAACACAGGTACGATTCAGGCAAGAGATAAATTTGCACATGTATATGTAAAGAGAAGAAAGTTTATTAAAACACATATGGAATTGGGAAAAGGGGGTCCTAGGTTGGTTAGCCTACAGGATCATACCCACACAATGCCCGGTAATCACTCCTCAATGAGGGGCTACACGTGACATTAGCGCGTAGTCATCATATCCTTACTACCCAATTCCCTCCCCTTGGTCATAGCCTAAAGCGTTCTAGCAACCTTGAAAGATATCCTATGCGTGCTCTACCCGTCCCTTCTTTGTGGCCCTGGAGGTGTTTAGGACCTCTAATTTAGGTAGTTCTAGACCATCCTAAGGTGTTTAAAAGAGAAAAGTCTATGCATCAACCAAAACAATTAGGACTGCATTTAAAGGGGGGAACAATTAAGGGCTCACATTTTACCTCCACAAGCAGAAAAAATAAGTGCACGTCTCAAACAACTGTTTCGGGTATTTAAGAGAAAACCCTTAGAACATGATATCTAGGTGAGCAGAGAGTATACAGTATTGAATTAGGACCAAAGTGTCAAAAACCTATTCAGCTTGCCTACTGATTTTAGACCTGTTGAATATGAGCAATCATAGATAATAGAACATGGTTTTACAGTTGCAGAATTTTAATCATCCTACAAGCTTGCCTAGGCGTATAATAGTGATGTCCTATGAGAATGGTATCTATTATTGATCAGGAATGCAGTAAAACCGTAAACGATTTTAAACAGACAACTTGAGATCCTATAAGCATGCTTTCTAGCAATATTAATTAACACGTAAAGAAGAGGCTATTTAGTTAAACTGATTCAAAACTTACCAGCATGAGCGTAGAGTTGAACTGATCTTAAGTCTAACTATAGGCATGATTTCTATTTGAACATAATGTGATGCAGACAGGATTTATTTGATCAAGGCAAAATCCCTATAGGCATGGTTTCTATTAAAACTGGTTTTAATCCTATATACATGATTTCTAAGGAGACGAATTTGAATACATGATGTAATGGAAACTGAACTTCAATTACTTTACACCCTATAGACATGATATCTAATCATAGAGCTAATTTAGATCCTATAGGCATGGCTTCTAATTGTGTGAAAGTAAAGCATGAGGAATTCATTTAAACCAAAGCAGATCCTATAGGCATATTATCTAACAAACACATTTTGAATCGAAATAGACCCTATAGGCATGTTATCTACCCGATTTTACCCATAATATGCAACTACCCACCCCTTTTTCACTAATCACCCCAATGTTTGTTTACAATAATTATTACAGACCAAGAACTGGATATAAATTACATAAATAAAATAGAAGCTAAGCTATAGGGAGCCTGAAGCAGGCCCAAAACAGTCATGGTGTACCAAGCCTTTACTGATCTCAAATGCCCAAAGTTGCATAGCCCAATTCATGTCTAGGTGTGTCAGAGTTTCCTAAGGATCTCAAGGATCCGGGCAGTGCTCACACCCAGACTTTCCTCAAACAAACACAGATTATGTGCAGTGTGGAAGTGTCAGCCCTGATATGCCAGAGTTCAGAGAGATCTCAAGGGTCTCAAGGCAATACACATATCAGAGGGGCAGAACCTAGTAATCTAAGAGTAATGTGAGAGTGCATAATGATTTGAAAGAGTTTGGTAAGCAGTAGCAAGTGGGACTTAGGAATGAAAAAGGATTCTCTGAAACCAGTACACAATTAGGGTGGAAAACATTTTGAGAAAACCTGAAGAACATTTTTTCAGAGAGCAAGTCACAGAACACACAATTTCAGAACAGACTTCACACAAGGAGAAAGGGGTAGGGTACACTCAGAATGCACATTGGTGATGTCAAACAAATACACAGATTCTTTATGGAATTGACAAGTTAGTTACAAAGTCATGTTGAGAACACACAGGTCTTAGACACAAATAGGATCTTATTAGTGAAGTAGAGCAAGTTAGATTTAGATGAACAAACTAGACAAACACTTCATGAAGCAATCAAGGTTTTAGAAACATTAATCATATACAGAACAAGCAGAATTTAGTCATGGTGGGTGAGACAGTAACCACACAATGCAGC
Source organism: Nicotiana attenuata (assembly GCF_001879085.1). Classification (NCBI taxonomy): domain Eukaryota; kingdom Viridiplantae; phylum Streptophyta; class Magnoliopsida; order Solanales; family Solanaceae; genus Nicotiana; species Nicotiana attenuata. The sequence continues at coordinate 54,529 of NW_017673892.1, read as the reverse complement.
TCGGACATACTAGTGGGCAAATTTATCTAAAGTAGGGTTGGCATGCTAAACAGTATAATAGCTATAGCTTTTAACAGAATAAACTTAAACATGTCGAGTGATACAGTAATCTAGGCATGCTGATTGCTCATTGAATAGAATAGCAAATAGAATTGGAGATCACACCTAATGAACCGTAGGAATCAAAGAACAAACACATAGTTTTGGAATGGGAATTGAATCAGGACATACCAGTTAAGGAGAGAATACAGAGTATGGAGCAGAGATGGTGCAAGTAGCTAGCCTTGGCTTACAGTCGACTGGATTAGTGAGTATTACAAATAACAGAAGGGAGGAGAACTTGTGCGAGTGTGAGAGTGTAGATGAGCTAGCGTTCGTGTCCAGAAGTGAGGAGTAAAGGAGAGTATATATAGCAGTTAAGAGCAAGGAAAATAAGATAAAGGGAATCAACCCTTCTGCAATTAAGGAAGCCACAGAATCAATTGTACATCAATTAGTATAATTTTCCCTCAATTAAGCGTAGTTAACCAACAGTAAAGGCAGAACATATTTAAGGAAAGAAAATCAAACGAGCAATTAGGGGTAAATAGACAGAGGTTTAATTAAGTAAATGATCAGTAAAGAATCAGTGAATATCACAGTTAAATTAAATAAGGTAAGAAGGCTAGGCAAGATTGTAAATAAAGGGAATAGTCAGGAATTAGCACATAGGTCTTTAACAAATTGATAAATCAAGAATTCAAATTAATCACTGATTTAAGGAGAAAAGTATAGGTTTACCATGAATAGGCAAAGAATGAACATGGACATATAGAACCAGTAGAAAAGTCGAACCAAGAACATCAATAGAGGCACATTAGGAGAAGAATCACAGAAACCAAAGCATAGGGCAAAGTTAGTACACAAGTAATCTAGACAAACTCAAAATCCAAACAATAATGTCGAAAAAATTAGGGCTTTCAGCATAAACGAGTTAGGGTTAAAGCAAACCTCAGAAATCGGTTAAAAGTGCACAAGAAACGGGAGATTAAATATTCAAAAATTATCGAACGTTTTGGAGAAAGAAAATTTCGGGAAACCCTAGTCATAGAAGTCAAAAACCTGAAGTATGGTAGTGTTTTAAATCAGTCAGTGGTAGAGGAATAAGGGAAGCTTAAAGAAAAATCACAGAAACTTGAAGAACATTTCAAACATGCAGAGATTCAAACAAAGAACCCAAAACATAGTGCTAAAATCGGTTGACGGTAAAGAAACAAAAAAATTTTAAAGAAAAGTTGCTGACAAACTCAGAATCCTTCCAGATCTACAAGATCGGGACTGATTCATGGCCTAAGATTAGGGTTTTAAGGAGAAAGGGGAGGGGTAAAGAGAACCTGGTTTTGAACCAGAGATTTGAACCATGGAACTTCAATATAAATCACCCGCAAACCATGGACGAACCCTTGAAAAGCTTTGAACGATATCTGGACCAGATCTCTTCGAGGTTCTTCCATAAAAACCACATAATCGAATAACCAAGGGGATAAGAGACAAGTAGAGGCTTCGTACAGCCATAGGACGCCATAGATTGGACAGGGCTTTAGAGGTTTTGGGTCGATTTTGGGTGACGGCGATTAGGGTTAGGGGTTGTTTCAGAGAGAACTCGAGAGGAAGGGATTCAAAGGCGGTTGTTGGTGAAAAATGATTAGGGTTTAGGGGTCGTTTGAAACTAAAAAAGGAAAGGGTGGATTGTGGCCATTGATCTCTGTGATCAACGGCCGAGATTGAAAGGGTTTGGGGCCGGATCGGGTATTAGGGTTTGTGCTGGGTAGGTTTATGTTAAAATTGGGCTGGGTATTGGGTCAAATTAGGACCAAAAATTGAAATATAAATTGGGCCAGATTTTAAATAGCCACTTTTAATGGATAAATAATTTATAAAAATAATAAATGAGTTCCAAAAATATCTTTGTGTGACATGATTTATAATAGTTATTTAACATTTTTTAAAAATATAAAAGACCATTTTATACATAAATAATGTAGTTATACATTAGTATGGGCTATTATTGCAAANAGATTCCTTTTTCAATAGAATCTTTTTGCATTCACAAGTTCCGTCGTTCCCATCACTTCTTACTTAATGGTTAGGTCCAAAATTTACAAAAGTGTAAAATAATGAAAGAGAAATTATTTTGTTTGAATTTTTGGGAATAATTCATATATAGGGCAAAAATCACGTGCTCACATCTATAAGAAGATTCATTTTATTATGGTATGAATGCGTATTGATGCTTTATTACACTGCCTTTTATGAGATTACTCATAGACCTTACATATTGGAATTTTATATCATTGGTATTCTTTTCCTCTCTTTCTCTCATCCTTCCATTTATCCACATCTTTTTTGTCTATTTTGCTTTACAACTTAGAATCAGATTTCCTTTTTTGTTTATGCAAATGATTTCAGTTGCTACAAAGATATGACCTATATATCATATCTTGACTGGTTCTTTAGATCCAGATAATGCGAAGTGATGGGTTGGTTATTAGTTCTATAGTTTTTAGTTCATACTATGTGGGCTGGTCTTTTTTAATCCTAACCCTAAAAAACCAACGAGTCACACACTAAGCATAGCAATTATATCAAATGGTCAATCAAATTTTTATTCAACCTTATAGAATTAAGAATTATAAATGTTCCCCTTGATTGATTAGAAAAAGAATGAATTTTTCTTTTTTTGTTCAATCATTGGATAGAAGGGAAAGACAAGTAGTAAAATTATTCCTCGTCTAGAAATATCCAAATTTTGATGCCCAATACTCCATAGATAGTTCGAACTGTATAAGAGCAATAATCAATTTTCGCTCGAATCGTTTGTAGGGGAACCCTACCTTCTCTGATCCATTCGACATGTGCAATTTCTTTTCCGTCGATACGCCCCGCAATTTGTATTTGAATTCCTTTTGTATCCGCTTGTTCTATTAATTCAATACCCTTTTTCATTGCTTTTCGAAAGGAAACTCTTTTCTTTAATTGTCCAGCTATAAATTCTGCAAGAATATTAGGGTTTCCATAAAGTTTTGCAATTCTTATGACAGCAATGTTCAGTTTTCGGTTTACACAATTAAATTCTTTTTGTAAGGTCGTTTGTAATTCTTCGATTCCGCGCGATCGACTTTCTATTAATAATTTTGGGAATCCCATAAAGATTATGACTTGGATCAGATCGATTCTTTTTTGAATCTCTATACGTGCAATTCCCTCGACGCCAGAGGACGTTCTCATATTCTTTTGTACATAATTCTTGATACAATCTCTTATTTTTTGATCTTCTTGTAAACCTTCAGAATAATTTTTTGGTTGTGAAAACCAAAGGGAATGATGACCTTGGGTTGTACCCAGTCTGAAACCAAGTGGATTTATTTTTTGTCCCATAATCCCCCACTATTATACATATCACGATACGGCATAGCTGTAGATTTTTTTTTCCATCTCATTTTTTTTAACGAATACATCTCTACATATTCATCATCTAAAGATATATCTTTCATTACAATAGTTATATGTACAGGTCGATCTTTTTATTGGAAAACTACGTCCTCGAGCTCGAGGTTTCAATTTCTTCACAGTAGTACCTCCATTGACTTCGGCTTTACTAATGACTAAATTGGCTTCGCTGGAACCCATATTGTAACTAGCATTTGCTGCTGCAGAATAAACCAATTTCAAAATGGGATAACATGCTCGATAGGGCATGAGTTCTAGTATCATAAGCGTTTCCTCATAGGAACGGCCGCGAATTTGATCAATTACTCTTTGTGCTTTGTCAGCAGACATAGATATATGTTCACCTAAAGCATATACTTCTGTTTTTTTCTTCTTTAGCATAAGGTTTGCCTCCTACTACTGAATCATAAGCATCTATATTTTTTTTATTAATATTAACGACGAGATCTATTATCGCTTTTTGCATGTCCTCTAAAATTTAATGTAGGTGCAAATTCTCCCAATTTGTTGCCTACCATACTATCTGTTATATAAATAGGCAAATGCTCTTTTCCATTATGGATAGCAATAGTATGACCGATCATTGTGGGTATAATGGTAGATGCCCGGGACCAAGTTACTATTATTTCTTTTTCTGCTTTTGTGTTAAGCTTATCAATTTTTTTTAATAAATGATTGGCTACAAAGGGATTTTTTTAGTGAACGTGTCACAAGCTTACTCCTATTTTTTTTTTTTTTAAAGTTTTTGTAAAAACGAAGAATTTGATTCGATTTTCTCTCCTATTTACTACGGCGACGAAGAATCAAACTATCACTATATTTATTCCTTTTTCTACTTCTTCTTCCAAGTGCAGGATAACCCCAAGGGGTTGTGGGTTTTTTTCTACCAATTGGGGCTCTCCCTTCACCACCCCCATGGGGATGGTCTACAGGGTTCATAACTACTCCTCTTACTACAGGACGCTTACCTAGCCAACGCTTAGATCCGGCTCTACCCAAACTTTTCTGGTTCACCCCAACATTCCCCACTTGTCCGACTGTTGCTGAGCAGTTTTTGGATATCAAACGGACCTCCCCAGAAGGTAATTTTAATGTGGCCGATTTCCCCTCTTTTGCAATCAGTTTCGCTACAGCACCCGCTGCTCTAGCTAATTGTCCACCCTTTCCAAGTGTGATTTCTATGTTATGTATGGCCGTGCCTAAGGGCATATCGGTTGAAGTAGATTCTTCTTTTGATCAATCAAAACCCCTTCCCAAACTGTACAAGCTTCTTCCAAAGCATACGGCTTTCTGGATGTGGATGATGATATCTATACAGATGGATCTTATATATATCGTAGAATGAAGTACCACATGGGTGGATATATATATGAATCCAAATCTGCCGAATCACTCATGTTATGATCTTCTACATCCTGGGTCTTCCCGTTCCGTCATCTGGCTTATGTTCTTCATGTAGCATTCAGACCGAATGACTCTATGAAATTACGTCGATACTTCCACATATTATGGGTAACATAGGAGACATCTCTTACTTTTCCCCCGGNACGTGTGAAACGGAATTTTCAAGAGTTACTATCTCAAGCTGAATCAAGCACGCACGATAGGAATTCCAAGAATGGGAAGTTTTCCAAAGGTTCTGCAGCCTCTCGAGGATAAATACAGACGTCTCCGTACCGATTCGCGAGACTCTACTAAACCTGCTCATGACTCGTGAGACCTAGTAACCTAGGCTCTGATACCAACTTGTCACGACCAATTCCTATACCCGGTCGTGATGGCGCCTCTCGTGAAGACAAGGCCAACCAACTAACCCAAATCCCTTCACTAACAATTTTAAACATAAATGAATAGAAGATACAACTTAATGGCATTAGAAATTATTAATTACTACCCGACCGGGGTGTCACAAGTCACGAGCATCTAAGGAAACCTTAACACAACTACAGGCCAATAAATATATACAAGTAAAATTTCTGGAAAACAAAGACAACATCCGGTGCCGCGGACGCTGGCGGTCACCTTGCTCAGCTACAATAACAATACCTTCAATCCGCTAATAACCCGCTACCGGGTGAACGATACCTGCAACTGCACACGAGGTGCAGGGAGTAAAGTGAGTACTTCCAACTCAGTGAGTAATAAACATATATAATGGCTGAAAGTAAGAAATTCCGAAATAGTACAATATAAAGCTATAATCAGCGATTCAGCACATAAAACGGTGGGACAACAACAATACCAGGACAAGTAAGACAAATAGGTATAAATGCATGAACGCAATGCAATGCACATGATCGCTGCGGCGCGCAGCCCGATCCATTTGGGTACCTGCGCTCACTGTGGGGGTTCAGACTCCGGAGGGGCTCCTACAGCCCAAGCGCAATATCATCGTAGCATTCGCTGCGGCGTGCAGCCCGATCCACACTCAGTCCATATATATATATATATATATATGCATGCAAGCCACTCGGGCACAGTCAAATTATTCATTTTTAGTTTCAATTATTAGGAATTATAGAGCTAAGTGTTTAAACCTTTATTTATTTACTAGACATTTCGAGGCAGTGTCTAACTCAGGACTGATATCATGAAATATGCTAAGCATCATGGAAGCAGTGATACGGATCCCTGAAGGATGCAAATGATAGGCACAAAGCCCCAAACATATTCATAAAATCCAAGTAGGATGATTACCAAACAATTTCTAGTCAAGAACACAGTACGAACATCAATCGGAACGGACTAGGTCACAATCCCCAGTCACAATCGACCTCGCACTCGTCATAGAGTACGTGTCTCGCCTCAATATAGCGTCACAATGTGATATACCGGTGTTTCAAACCCTCAGGTCATCATCTACATCTATTACTCACCTCAAGCCGGCCACAAGTCTAGCTCGCTATTCCTTTGCCTTTCGAATCAACCTCTTCGCACGCTGAATCTAATTAAAACCACAACGAATACATTACAATAGGCTAAAGAAACATAACCCAATCGAAAAGACTCGAAAAACACCAAAATTCACGAAGTTGGCAAAACCCGAGCCCCTGTCGCACTTCTCGAAAAATTACGAAATTTATATCACTGGATTCCTCGTCTCGCCACGAGTCTACACATACCAATTTTACCAAATTCGAAGTTCAAATGCCCTTTCAAAATCCGTTTTTACATCACAACTTTCCAAGCCCTAGCTTGACCCGTTTTTGATGAATTTTCCACAATTTACATGTAATTTCTACCATAAACTCGAATAATTAGGCCAAGAGACTTACCTCCAATTGATTCTCAATCAAAATCCTCGAAAATTCTGGCCCAAAGCTCTCCAAGTTGCATAAAAATGGTAGAAACCAACTCTTGTTCGCGGATGAAATTTAATATTTTAAACCCTTCTGTAATAGTTGTTTTCCGCTTCTGCAGTCCCGCTTCCGCTTATGCGGGACCGCTTCTGCGGTCAAAAGTCCGCTTAAGCGGTTTTCATTAAAGTTACAACTTCCGCTTTTGCGTCCCAAAATCCGCTTCTGCGGATCACCAGTACCGCTTCTGCGGTTGACAGTCCGCTGCTGCGGACTCGCTTTTGCGGACTATATTCCGCTTTTGCGGAATCTCCTCACCAGGCCACGAACCGCTTCTGTGCTCCTTCACCCGCTTCTGCGAAACCGCTTCTGCGGAACCGCTTCTGCGGTCCATTTCCGCAGAAGCGGAAATACCAGATGACAGCAACAACAGACGTGAAGCAAACTTCAAAACTCTCGTTTAAACACCCGAACTCACTCCTAGGCCCCCGGGACCTCAACCAAAAGCACGGACATGTTCTATTACCTTATTCAAACTTGCTCGAACCCTGGAAATACTATCGTTAACATCAAAATCCTCAAATTTCATCAAATCAAAGCCTACGTTTCTTAAAAACCTCCGAATTGCACATTCGATCAAAAACCCGACCTAAACACCTCCGAATGACCTGAAACTTTGTACACATATCCAAAATCAGCTAACGGAGCTACTGCAACTCTCGGAATTCCATTCCGATCCTCGGATCAAAATCTCACCTATCCACCGGAATTCGCCAAAGTGCCAACTTTGCCAATTCAAGCCTAATTCTACTCCGGACCTCCAAAATCACTTCCGATCGCACTCCTTAGTCACAAATCACCTCCTGAAGCTAACCGAATCACCAGAATTCACATCCGAGCCTTCTAACTAATAAGTCAACGTTCGGTTGACTTTTCCAAACCAAACCTTCCTTAAAGAGACTAAGTGTCTCATTTCCTATCCAAACCAATTAAATTCAACTCTAACTCACCCGTTGCTGATAATAAAACATGAAAGAGCAATAAATGGGGGAAACGGGGCTGTAATACATGAGACGATGGGTTGGGTCGTCACAAAAACACATACAGTAATTTCTGAAGTGGGCATTGCACAAATCCGGTGGAAGGAGGAGTAGATCGGAAATGTTAATGGATGCGGGAAGAGAATGGGATGTATCAAAGTAGAGAGAGAAAGAAAATAGTGTAACTGATTAGCGTATTTAGTGGCTTAGGGCTAGAAATTAAATATTTTGCTATAAACCTTAAAAGGTATCTATAGAATATAATTTTTTTAAATGGTATTTATTTAAAGTAAATAAGGTGTTAACCTTTGCTATAGGAGGTAAAAATTCCTTAAAAATTCCGGCTTAACGCATCGGCCACTACGTTGGCCTTCCCCGGATGATACAAAATGGTAATATCATAGTCCTTGAGTAACTCAAGCCACCTCCGCTGCCTCAAATTAAGATCCTTCTGTTTGAACAAATGCTGAAGGCTGTGATGATCGGTATATACCTCACAAGATACGCCATATAAGTAGTGCCTTCAAATATTCAACGCATGAACTATAGCAGCCAACTCCAAATCATGTACGGGGTAGTTCTGCTCATGAGGCTTCAACTGACGAGAAGCATATGCAATAACTCTACCCTCCTGCATCAACACACATCCGATCCCAACTCTCGAAGCATCACAATACACAGTGTAAGAACCTGAGGCGGATGGCAAAACTAACACTAGAGCTGTGGTCAAAGCTGTCTTGAGCTTCTGAAAGCTCTCCTCGCACTCGTCTGACCATACGAATGGTGCACCCTTCGCGTCAACTTAGTCAAGGGCGAAGCAATAGAGGAAAAACCCTGGAATAACCGGCGATAATAACCTGCCAAACCGAGGAAACTTCGAATCTCCGTGGCTGAGGACGATCTGGGCCAACTCTGCACCGCCTCTACCTTCTTTGGATCAACTTGAATACCATCACTGGACACCACGTGTCCCAGAAAGGCTACAGACCCAAGCCAAAACTCACATTTGGAGAACTTTGCATAAAGCTTCTCCTCCCTCAACCTCTGTAACACCACTCTCAAGTACTGAGCATGCTCCTCCTGGCTACGCGAGTACACTAGGATATCATCAATAAAAACGATAACAAATGAATCCAGATACGGCCGGAATACGCTGTTCATCAAGTGCATGAACGCGGCTGGGGTATTAGTCAGCCCAAAAGACATAACCAGGAACTCATAGTGCCCATATCTAGTTCTGAAGGCAGTCTTCATAATATCCGAATCCCTAATCTTCAGCTGGTGATAGCCTGAACGGAGATCAATCTTCGAGAATACCCTTGCCCCCTGGAGCTGGTCAAACAAATCGTCAATACGAGGTAGTGGATACTTGTTCTTCACTGTCACCTTGTTCAACTGTCTGTAATCAATGCACATCCTCATTGTGCCATCTTTCTTCTTTACAAATAGAACCGGTGCACCCCACGGTGACACACTAGGACGAATAAACCCCTTATCTAGGAGTTCCTGAAGTTGATCCTTTAGTTGTTTCAACTCTGTGGGTGCCATGCGATACGGGGGAATAGAGATGGGCTTAGTGCCCGGCACCAGATCAATACCAAAATCAATGTCCCTGTCCGGTGGCATGCCCGGCAGGTCTGCTGGAAACACATCAGGGAAGTCCCTCACGACGGGGACGGAGTCAAGACTAGGAGTCTCAGCTCCAATATCTCTCACGAAAGCCAAATAAGATAGACAACCTTTCCCAACCATCCGCTGGGCCTTTAGAAAAGAAATCACCCTGCTGGGAACATAATCAGCCGTACCACGCCACTCAATCCTCGGAATACCCGCAATAGCCAATGTAACTAACTTAGCATGACAGTCTAGAATAGCATGGTATGGAGATAACCAATCCATACCCAGAATAACGTCAAAATCAACCATGCTCAACAGCAATAAGTCAACTCGGGTCTCCAGACCCCCAATAGTCACTAAACAGGATCGATATACATGATCTACAATGATAGTATCACCCACCGGGGTAGATACGTGAACATGCAAAGCAAGACAACCTCGGGTAGTACCCAGGTGATGAGCAAAATATGAAGATACATAGGAATAGGTAGATCCGAGATCAAATAAGACAGAGGCATCTCTGTGGAAGACTGAGATAATACCTGTGATAACAGCATCTGAGGCAATGGCGTCCTTCCTGTCCGGAAGAGCATAGAATCGAGCCTGACCACCGCCAGTCCGGCATCCACCCCTGGGGCGGCCCCTGGCTACCTGACCTCCACCCCTAGCTGACTGGGCGGGTGTTGATGAAACAGGAGCAGAAGATGAGGGCTTATCCCTCTGCTGAGACTGACTACCACGACGCCGAGGACACTGTCTCCTCATATGACCGAACTCACCGCACTCGTAGAAACTACCCGGCGCTGGAGAAGGGGACTGTGGAAACCCCTCGCTGCTGAAGAGCCCTAGGCTGAAGAGGCAGGAGTAGAGCTCTGAGCTGGAAGGGCACTAAGTGAAGTCTGGCCCTGCTGATATCCTTGATGGCCACGGCCTGAAGAGGCCCCACTGTACTCCGGACGACCTGACTGAGGAGGCCTGAAGGAATGGCCTCTGCCACGCTGAAACTGGCCCCTAGACGGAGCACCACTGAAACTACTTGAACTTCGAGGCCTCTTTGCTTCTCTCTCCTCACGCTCCCGACGGCGAACCGTCTCAATCTCTCGAGCCATATGCACTACCTCCTCAAACGAGGCACCCATAACCCTCTCTCTGGTCATCAAAATGCGGAGTGAATAGTTGAGGCCATCCACGAACCTCCTAATCCTTTCCCGATCTGTCGGGATCATCCAAGTGGCATGCCGAGCTAGCTGCGTGAATCTCAACTCGTACTGGGTCACAGACATGTCCCCCTGAACCAACCACTCGAACTGACGACGCAGCTCCTCCCTGTGAGACTGCGGTACGTACTTCTCTAGAAAGAGAGTGGAGAACTGCTGCCATGTAAGGGGCGCTGCACCAACCGGCCTACGCCTCTCGAAGTCCTCCCACCAGGTGAATGCAGACCCTAAGAACTGGAAAGTAGTAAAAGCCACACCACTCGACTCTAAGATCCCTGCAGTGCGAAGCATACGCTGACACTTATCCAGAAAGCCCTGGGCATCCTCGCCCTCAGCACCGCTGAACGTCAGAGGCTGAAGCCTGCCGAATCTCTCAAGACGACGCTGCTCATCGTCCGGCATAGCTGGAACCTCATAGGCTGAGGCGGCTGTGAACTGGGCAAGATCTGGCTGGAGCTACTGGTCTCGGTGTCTGAAATCCCTGGGCAACCTGCTCAGGTGTGTGAGCAACAGGGGTCTGATGTCCTCCCCCGGCCTGGGAAGCAGCTGCTGCAGTAGAAGCTGAGACCGCCTGAGCCAGGCCAGTACAAACTGATAGTATCTGTTCCAAGGTCTCCTGGAGACCAGGAATAGCAATAGGCACTGCTGGTGCCTGCACAGGTGCTGCTGGGACATCGACAACTGGGGTCTGGTCCTGAACTGTGGCAGCTGGTGGGTCAGCAGGTGCTGTCTCTGCTGCCCTACCTCGACTACGACCACGACCGCGTCCACGGCCTCTAGTGGGTGGTACTGGTGGTCGACCATCGCGTCCGGTAGCACGAGTTCTCGCCATCTGCGAGAGAATAGAATACATGAATTTTAGTTCTCGAATCACAAAGCCGCACGACAAGAATTTCAAGAATATGGAGTTTTCCCAAAGGTTCTGCAGCCTCTCGAGGAGAAGTACAGGCGTCCCCATACCGTTCTGCGAGACTCTACTAAACCGGCTCATGACTCGCGAGGCCTAGTAACCTAGGCTCTGATACCAACTTGTCACGACCCCAATCCCGGTCGTGATGGCGCCCAACACTAATGCTAGGCAAGCCCGACTAATTAAACACTCTCAACCCAAATACGCAATCCGTTGACAAATAATACGATTGAAATAGCAAATATCAAGGTTCCAATCCGAAACTAAATAAAATAGTACGGAAAATAATAACGAATATCCAAACATTCCCCAATAGATCTGGAGTCACGAGTCTAGAGCCTCTAGATGTAATAGAGTAATATATATCCATAGTGATAAGGAAATCTAGAATATGAAAGAAATAAATGAAATAAAGGGGAGGAGTCAGGTCCTGCGGACGTCAGGCAGCTACCTCGACGACTCCTGAAAGATAAAATCCAAGAAGACAGCAAACAGCTCCACTAAGTCTCCGGAGCACCTGAATCTGCACACATGGTGCAGGGAGTAAAGTGAGTACTTCCAACTCAGTGAGTAATAAACATATATAATGGCTAAAAGTAAGAAATTCCGAAATATTACAATATAAAGCTATAATCAGCGATTCAGCACGTTAAATGATGAAACAACAGCAGACAATGACAATTAAGACAAATAGGTATAAATGCATGAATGCAATGCAATGCACATGACCGCTGCGGCGCGCAGCCCGATCCATTTGGGTACCCGCGCTCACTGTGGGGGTTCAGACTCCGGAGGGGCTCCTACAGCCCAAGCGCAATATCATCGTAGCATTCGCTGCGGCGTGCAGCCCGATCCACACTCAGTCCAGATATATATATATGCATGTAAGCCACTCGGGCACAGTCAAATTATTCATTTTTAGTTCAATTATTAGGAATTATAGAGCTAAGTGTTTAAACCTTTATTTATTTACTAAACATTTCGAGGCAGTGTCTAACTCAGGACTGATATCATGAAATATGCTAAGCATCATGGAAGCAGTGATAAGGATCCCTGAAGGATGCAAATGATAGGCACAAAGCCCCAAACATATTCATAAAATCCAAGTAGGATGATTACCAAACAATTTCTAGTCAAGAACACAGTACGAACATCAATCGGAACGGACTAGGTCACAATCCCCAGTCACAATCGACCCCGCACTCGTCATAGAGTACGTGTCTCGCCTCAATATAGCGTCACAATGTGATATACCGGGGTTTCAAACCCTCAAGTCATCATCTACATCTATTACTCACCTCAAGCCGGCCACAAGTCTAGCTCGCTATGCCTTTTCCTTTCGAATCAACCTCTTCGCACGCCGAATCTTATTAAAACCACAACGAATACATTACAATAGGCTAAAGAAACATAACCCAATCGAAAAGACTCGAAAAACACCAAAATTCACGAAGTTGGCAAAACCCGAGCTCCGGTCCCACTTCTCGAAAAATTACGAAATTTACATCACTGGATTCCTCGTCTCGCCACGAGTCTACACATACAAATTTTACCAAATTCGGAGTTCAAATGCCCTTTCAAAATCCGTTTTTACATCACAACTTTCCAAGCCCTAGCTTGACCCGTTTTTGATGAATTTTCCACAATTTACATGTAATTTCTACCATAAACTCGAATAATTAGGCCAAGAGACTTACCTCCAATTGATTCTCAATCAAAACCCTCGAAAATTCTCGCCCAAAGCTCTCCAAGTTGCTTAAAAATGGTAGAAACCAACTCTTGTTCGCGGATGAAATTTAATATTTTAAACCCTTCTGTAACAGTTGTTTTCCGCTTCTGCGGTCCCGCTTCCGCTTATGCGGGACCGCTTCTGCGGTCAGAAGTCCGCTTAAGCGGTTTTCATTAAAGTTACAATTTCCGCTTTTGCATCCCAAAATCCGCTTCTGCGGATCACCCAGTACCGCTTCTGCGGTTGACAGTCCGCTGCTGCGGACTCGCTTTTGCGGACTATATTCCGCTTTTGCGGAATCTCCTCACCAGGCCACGAACCGCTTCTGCGCTCCTTCACCCTCTTTTGCGGAACCGCTTCTGCGGTCCATTTCCGCAGAAGCGGAAATACCAGATGACAGCAACAACAGACCTAAAGCAAACTTCAAAACTCTCGTTTAAACACCCGAACTCACTCCTAGGCCCCCGGGACCTCAACCAAAAGCACAGACATGTTCTATTACCTTATTCAAACTTGCTCGAACCCTCGAAATACTATCGTTAACATCAAAATCCTCAAATTTCATCAAATCAAAGCCTATGTTTCTTAAAAACCTCCGAATTGCACATTCGATCAAAAACCCGACCTAAACACCTTCGAATGACCTGAAACTTTGCACACATATCCAAAATCAGCTAACGGAGCTACTGCAACTCTCGGAATTCCATTCCGATCCTCGGATCAAAATCTCACCTATCCACCGGAATTCGCCAAAGTGCCAACTTTGCCAATTCAAGCCTAATTCTACTCCGGACCTCCAAAATCACTTCCGATCGTACTCCTTAGTCACAAATCATCTCCTGAAGCTAACCGAATCAGCGGAATTCACATCCGAGCCTTTTAACTAATAAGTCAACGTTCGATTGACTTTTCCAAACCAAACCTTCCTTAAAGAGACTAAGTGTCTCATTTCCTATCCAAACCAATTAAATTCAACTCTAACTCACCCGTTGCTGATAATAAAACATGAAAGAACAATAAATGGGGGAAATGGGGATATAATACATGAGACGATGGGTTGGGTCGTCACAAAAACACATACAGTAATTTCTGAAGTGGGCTTTGCACAAATCCGGTGGAAGGAGGAGTAGATCGGAAATTTTAATGGATGCGGGAAGAGAAAGGGATGTATCAAAGTAGAGAGAGAAAGAAAATAGTGTAACTGATTAGCGTATTTAGTGGCTTAGGGCTAGTACGTACCAAAATTAAATATTTTGCTATAAACCTTAAAAGGTATCTATAGAATATAATTTTTTTAAATGGTATTTATTTAAAGTAAATAAGGTGTTAACCTTTGCTATAGGAGGTAAAAATTCCTTAATTATATCACTTCATATCTTGGCTGCTACATGCTTTAATTGCTTCCTATGCCTTAACTTGCTTCTTGTCATTTATTATTCTCGCATTTTAAATGTTAATTTCTTCCATGTTTCTATGATTAATTGATAGTTGCCTTAATTATCTTACTTGTACCCCTTTAGTTGTCATATATTTGACTTAACTTGTTGCTCAGTGTTAATTGTACCCTTTCATGAATTGGTACGAGATTCCTTCGTGATTTGTAGCTTTCATATCCGTTAATTGTAGAAATTCTTATGATTCGGGTTGTTAAAATGGTTGCACTTGTTGATTTATTTATGGATCGGGTTGCACGCCGCATATGTAGAATAAGGGTGGATTTATATTGACACGGTAGGATCGGGTTGCACGCCGCAACAGGTGAAATAAAGGTGGATTGTTATGGTAAAATAAGGGAGAATTATGATATTTATTCTGATTATATGGTAGGATCGGGTTGTGCGCCACTATATTATTTACTTATTATTATTATTATTATTATTATTACTATTATTGATATTTATATGGTGGAATAAGAGAGAATTGTGTTGTACGATAGGATCGGGTTGCACGCCGCAACAGTTTATGTGATTTACATTCCTTGTTGTATTGTGTTGGCTTCAGTGCTTTCGTACGAGACTCTAAGAATTGGTATTTCTGTATTTTATTGGTTTTTGAGGCCTGAGTTATATTCATGAGTTAGCTGCCTTATATTCCGTATTTTCCTTTCGTATCATTATTTTTATATTGCGTACAGGTTATTGCAAGTGGCCCACCTTAGCCTCGTCACTACTTTGTCGAGGTTAGGCTCGACACTTACAGAGTACATAGGATCGATTGTACTCATACTACACTCTGCACTTCTTGTGCAGATTTTGGAGTCGATCCAAGCATCGGTCCATAGATTGCTCGGGTTGGCTATCAGCACCGAGACTTGAGGTATAGCTGCTCGGCGTTCGCAGCCTCCTAAAGTCCCCTTCTTCTTTATCTTAGCTGTGTATTTTCTTTCAAACAACTTTATTTTTTATTCAGACCTTTATCTGTATTATTCTAGCAGCTCGTGCACTTGTGACACCAGATTCGGGGATGCATTCACATATTTTAGTTGTTATGATTTTCCGTACTTTATTTTAGTTCCATCTCAGTTATTTTAGTAATTGACATCATTTAAATTTGATTTGTTTAAAAATCGCTTAAAACTAATCCAACATTGGCTTGCTTGGCAAATGAAATATTAGGCGTCATTACAGTCGCGAAGGTGGAAATTCCAGGTCGTGACAAGTTGGTATCAGAGCACTAGGTTACCTAGGTCTCACGAGTCACGAGCAAGCTTAGCAGAGTCTGGAGGATCGGCACAGAGACGTCTGTACTTATCTTCTAGGGGTTATGAAGTTTAGGAACAATTTCACTTCTATTCTTCTCTGTCGTGCGATTTTATTCTATCATTGGTGATTGAACTCTTCTATTCTTGTTCTCTCACAGATGGCAAGAACATGTACTACATCTACAGTTGGACAGCAGCTGTAGACCCCAGTGGCAGCTCTGCCAGAGGCCGAGGTAGACGCAGATCTCAGCCTAGAGCTCGAGCAGCAGTACCAACAGTGGAGCCTCAGGTATATTTTGATGAGGAGGTTCCAAATCAGACTGTACCTATTGGACCAGCTCAGGTTCCGGAGGGGTTCATAGCCACTCCAGTGCTTCAGGATGCTCTAGTCTGTTTGATGGGCCTTATGGAGAGTCTGGCCCAGACCTGTACATTTTCGGTGGCACCAGCCGTCTCTCAGGCTGGGGAGGAGCACAGTCCCGCAACTCACACTCTGGAGCAGATGGCTCCCCAATATCAAACTCCAGCCGCCCCGCCAATTGGGGTAGTTCAGCCGGTTGTTGCGGCACTAGCCGGTGATAGGCCCGCCATGTCTTCTACGGCTTTATTGAGATTGGACAAGTTTACGAAGCTCTTTCTAGTTCACTTCAGTGGGAAACCTTCTGAGGACCCACAAGATTATCTCGACCGCTGTCATGAGGTGCTACGGAACATGGGTATAGTTAAGACCAATGGGGTCGATTTTGTTGTGTTTTAGATGACTGGTTCCGCCAAGAGGTGGTGGAGAGATTATATGTTGACCAAACCATCTAGGTCGCCTGCACTTACTTGGGATCAGTTCTCACAGTTATTTCTAGAGAACTTCATCCCTGTCACCCTGAGAGAGGAGTACCGCAGGTAGTTTAAGCGTCTTCAGCAGGGGAGTATGACTGTCACTCAGTACGAGACCCGTTTTGTGGACCTAACTCGTCATGCCATTATCTTGATTTCTATTGAGAGGGAGAGAGTGAGGAGATTTATTGACGGATTCACTTACACTATCATGCTACAGATGGCCAAGGAGACCGGGAGTGATATTTCCTTCCATACGGCTATAAATATTGCTAGACGGATCGAGATGGTTCGCGCTCAGGACATAGGGCAAGTGTCTGATAAGAGGCCTCATCATTTTGGTTGTTCCAGTGGTGCCTCATCTGGAGGCAGGGGTACTTTTGGTAGAGGCCATCCTCCCAGGCCATTTCAGTCAGCGCTTCAGGTATCTCACAGTGCTTCAGGGAGTCATGGTCATTATGTGCCTTATTCTGGGCTGCCAGCCTAGAGTGCACCATCAGCTCCTATCAGTGCGCCTCCGATTCAGAGTTATCACCGTGGTTACCTGGCCCGTTCGGGTCAATTTTAGTTTCAGCAGCCACAACAGTAGGATAGGTGTTTCGAGTGTGGTGGCATTGAGAACATCAGGAGGTCCTGTCCAAGAATACTGGGTGGCATGACACATTAGAGTTCTCGTGCCATGATTCCGGCACCAGTTGCTCCACCTCCCGCTCAGCCAGCTAGGGGCAGGGGTCAGACCATTAGAGGTGGGGGTCAGACTGTTAGAGGTAAAGTTCAGGCCGCTAGAGGTGGAGGCCAGCCAGCTAGAGCCCAGCCTAGAGACGTACTTTAGAGTGGTGGGGCCCAGCCCCAATTTTATGTTTTCCCAGCTAGGCCTGAGGCTGAGTCATTTGACTCTGTTATCACAGGTATTTTTCCAGTTTTCCATAGAGATGCTTCAGTTCTATTTGATTCGGGCTCTACTTATTCCTACGTGTCATCCTATTTTGCTTCATACCTGGTTGTGCCTCGTGATTCTCTAAGTGCTCCTATGTATGTGTCCACGCCCGTGGGAGATTATATTATTGTAGATCATGTCTATCGCTCGTGTGTGGTTACTATTTGGAGTCGCGAGACTAGAAAAGATCTCCTACTTCTTGACTAGCAGGGTTATCTCTTATGTGAAGGTACGACGTATGGTCGGGAAGGGGTGTCTAGCTTATTTGGCTAATATTCGCGATTCCAGCATAGAGGTTCCTTCCATAGATTCAGTACCAGTTGTTCGTGAGTTTCCAGAGGTGTTTTCTGCAGATCTGCCGGGGATGCCACCCGACAGAGATATTGACTTCTGTATTGACTTGGCTCCGGGCACTCAGCCCATTTCTATTCCACCATATTGTATGGCCCGTCAGAGTTGAAGAAATTTAAGGAGCAGCTTCAAGATTTGCTTGATAAGGGCTTCATTAGACCTAGTGTCTCACCCTGGGGTGCACCCGTGTTGTTCGTGAAGAAGAAAGATGGAACGATGAGGATGTGTATAGACTATCGGCAGTTGAACAAGTTCATTATCAAAAACAAGTATCTGTTGCCGAGGATTGATGATTTATTTGATTAGCTTTGGGGTGGCAAAGTATTTTCGAAGATTGATTTGAGGTCTGGATACCATTATTTGAAGATTAGGGCATCTGATGTCCCTAAGACGGCTTTTCGGACTCGGTATGGGCATTATGAGCTTCTAACAGGTCTTTTTAATGTTAGTAATTCTCATTGTTATGAAAATTATAATTTCTTAGTTTATCCTAAAGGCTTTATGTTTTAAGAAGTTCGTCATGATCCAACGACTTAGTTGTACATAATCTCAATATACATGGCATTCACATCAATGAGTTCATCTGATTTTTGGTATCAATATAATGCAGCATACATATATATATATATGGGATAGTAAAGGATCTTGAAAAACTAATCAAGAATTAAAAATATTTTGAACTGTTAATGATGCTACTTGATGCTATTTTCACAAAATCGAATCAAACGATTTTACAAAATTCTATTATGAAATGTATTTATATGCATGTATAGAAATTCTATTACACTTATATTTGATAACTTTAAAAGAAAGACATAGATGGCAAGTCCAAGCAAAAGAACCGAAAGAATAACTACTAAGTTAGAAGGAAGTTACATAGCTCTTCAGGAGCGATGATTTTCGCAGGTACATAATCGAGTTGGAGAGCACACAACGATACTAATTGAAAAACTATTTTCACCACTAATACATAACTATAGGACTTACTAGCAGAAGAGAATAGATTACTTAGAGTATAGATGAATATACCATCCTTAGTGATAAGCCCACCACTCACCAGGATTGGCAATGGAGTAATTGTGAAGAGCCACTAAACATCCTGCCAATGTCCAGATAAGAATCCTTGACGTATCATACGTTTGTTGAGATTACTTTTTTTTTTTTAAACACAAATGCACATAGACAACAATTTTTATTGATATCACCAAATCTTTTTTATCATGTCATATTGAATCTCAATATTAATCCAGGTGAACTTTTACTACTGAAAAATAGAGAATAATTGCATAGTATAGCTTCTGCATATGTTGGCAAAAGAATGTGTATTGCATATCTTTTGTACCTGCATGCTAACCATAACCTTATACTCCCTCCGTTTCATATTAAATGAGATACTTTCTTTTTTAGTCTGTTCCAAAATAAATGACACATTTCTAAATTTGAAAATAATTCAACTTTAAACTCCTCATTTTACCCATTTTACCCTTAATGAGAAGCTTTTATAACCACACAAAAGTCACGGCCCCACAAAGTTTTACCCCTTAAGCTTTTAAGACCACAAATTTCAAAAGTCTTTTTTTTTTCCTTAAACTCCGTGCCGAGTCAAACTGCCTCATTTAATTTGAAACGGAGGGAATACTATTTACTTACAGGTTTATATACAGTTGAGTTTCAAAAAAGAGGTTTACCTCATGCGCATCTTCCTGCATCCCACATTAAAAAGCCCCTCCACAGATCATATTGACAGAATAATAAAAGCAGAAATACCTGATTTGGAAGTTGATCCTGACGGTTATAATGATGTTAAGAACTTTATGATGCATGGTCGTTGCGGAGAACTTAATCCACATTGCCCATGTATGAGGCAAGGAAAGTGCACGAAGCATTTTCCGAAGAAACTCAATGATCGAACAACTTTTGATTCAGATGGATTTCCTATTTATGGGAGAAGGAACACAGGTACTCAAGTCAAGAAAAATGGTGCCAACTTAGACAATAGATATGTTGTCCCTTACAATAGGAATTTGCTTGTCAAATATGATGCACATATAAATGTCGAATCATGCAATTACTCAAGGTCCGTGAAGTACTTGTTCAAGTATATCCATAAAGGGTCTGATAGAGCAACTGCATCTATAGAATCTACCAATACTGGTGCAGAAAATGATGAGATAAAAAAATATCTAGACTGCAGACTTGTTGGAGGATCTTTAAATTTGACATACATTATAGAAAGCCGGCAGTTGAGCATTTGCCTTTCAATTTACAGGGACAAAACACAATAATATTTGAAGAAGAAAAGCGAGCAGAAAGTGTGCTTAGCAGACTGGACATAGAAAAGACAAAATTCACAGAATGGTTTGAGGCGAACAAAATATATGATGATGCACGAAAGATGACATATCCTGACGTTGGGTCTGGAATGCAAAAGACAAAACATGGAATAGAAGGCAAAGTGGGAAGGCAGTTGGTAGAATTTACTTCGCACATCCTGCAAATGGAGAATAATTTTATATGAGAATGCTGCTTAACTTTGTGAAAGGAAGCACTTGCTTTGAAAGCATCAGAACAATAAATGGAGTGAAGTATAAAAATTATAGAGATGCATGCTACGCGTTAGGATTATTAGATGATGATAAATAGTGGAATGACTGCTTAGCTGAGGCTGCACTTTGGGCGACAGGAAATGAGTTGAGACATCTGTTTGTAACAATACTCATTCACTGTCAAGCATCTGATGCAAGCAAATTTTGGAAGAACAATTTTGGAATTTTATCAGAAGATATAACATCAATGCAGCGAAAGAGATTTCAATTGAAAAATTTACAGTTAACTGAAAAACAAGTAGAAGTATATGTTATTTGAGATTGAAAGCATCCTATTAAAGATGGAAAAAAGTTTGAAAGACATAGATGAAATGCCACTTCCAGATTTTGCGTTACTGCGACACGTGGGAAACCGTATGCTCAATGAGGAGCTAGACTATGACAAAGAGGAGCTAAAAATACTGCATGACAAATCATTTGCTCTCTGAATGATTGCCAAAAGTCAGCTTATGATGCAATAATAACATCAGTTGAGAATGAACAAGGACGATTATTTTTTATAAATGGACATGGTGGTACTGGCAAGACATTTCTGTGGAATACAATAATTTCAAAGCACAGATCACAATCAAAAATAGTTCTTTCCGTTGCTACTTCTGGAATAACAACTTTGTTTTTACCAAATGGCAGGACCGCTCATTCACGCTTCCATATTCCTTTGGACGTTACTATAGAGTCCACTTGTTAAATAAATCAAGGCACCCAGTTAGCTGAACTTCTCAACATAACTTCTTTAATCATTTGGGATGAAGCCCCAATGGCAACTAAGTTATGCTTTGAAGCATTAGATAAGACGATAAGAGATATCCTGCGAGTTGGATATGAAAATAGCTCTGACAAACCTTTTGGAGGTCTTACAGTCGTATGTGGTGGTGATTTTTGCCAAATGTTACATGTTATTCCAAAGGATACCCGAGCTGATATTGTTGATGCATCACTAAACTCCTCTTATTTGTGGCCATTTTTCACAATATACGAAGTGAAGCAAAATATGCGACTATGCAATGGAAAAGTAGTGATTATGAGGCTGATAAAATCGCTACTTTTGACAAATGGTTGCTACAGGTTGGAAATAAACCTTTTTACGATGATATTAACAAGGAGCTCATCAAATTGCCTTATGATGTATGCATGAAATCATCTAACGACCCAATCAGATCAATTGTTGAGGCAGTTTATCCATGTCTAAAATTACAATGACCCATCATAATTAAAAAAAAAAAAAAAGCAATAACAACGCCAGATAATGATATGGTACATGAGTTGAATGATAGAATTCTGAAAATGATACCAGGTGAAGGAAGAACATATTTCAGCTCTAACAATGTTTGCAAAGCGAGCATGAACACTAATGATGAAGAAATGATGTACCCAACCGAATTTTTAAATAGCTTAACATTCCCTTGCATCCCTAATCATGACATATACTTAAAAATAGGTACCCCAGTTATGCTTACCAAAAGTCTAAACCAATCAGAAGCCCTATGCAATGGAACAAGATTAATTATCACGCATCTTGGAAATTGGTCTGTCAAGCGCAAACATCATGTCTGGAAAGAACATCAATTCGAGAGTCACAATTCCAAGAGTCATTATGTCTCATAATGATTCGAAGTGGCCACTCAAGCTTAAGAGAAGGCAACTTTGGCGCCATGTTTCACCATGAAATCAATAAAAGTCAAGGACAATCTCTTAACTATGCCGGCTTGTATCTTCCGAAGCAAGTATTTACCAATTGTCAATTATATGTGGATGTCTCCCGAGTAACAATAAGAGAAGGATTAACCATACTAAATGTTGACGAGGACGCACATGATCCTACATTCATTAAAAATATTGTTTACGAAGAGATATTCTAAAATATATGTCCTATGGTTGCTGAGACACGCGAGGTATTTCTTACTCTTTTTCAAACTATGACATGCACTTTATACAATACTACAAATAGTTACTTCATTATAATTATTTTAAAATGTTTGTGATTCAGGATAAATAGCTATACCATTGATGATTCATGATGGAATGAGCTCTCAATCCTGATGATAATTTTAAACGTCCTGGTTCAGTTGCGCTTAACCATCCAAAAATGCAGATTATTACTTTTCCCAAATGGCTGTGCTATAATGAATGCATAACTGATGTTTGTCGTATTTATATATTTTTGTATTTACTCTAATGAATCGAAAGAATTTATAAAAACTACAATTGGTGTATAATTATCTAATGTGTTCACTTATTAAATGTTCAGGTAGTAACACAATTCAAATTTATTATTTTGTTTCTCATGCGCGATCATGCTTCTAAAGTAATTATATTGAAATTGTTTTGTACATGTCCAATGCTTGCCAGAAGTCTCTACATTTTGGTGAGATTGTATGACAATATAGTGAAAGGAGTGACATTGAATGACATCATTCATGAAGTTCGGGCGGACAATTTACCTAGTTATTAACTATAATAGTGAAATTCCACACCTCCAATCTTCAATATGTTTCTTATACATGAAAAGGAAATGAAGTGACTAAAACAAGTAGACGTTGAGCCTAATCCACTTATAGCACCTTTGTCTTTATTAGACTAGCTAATCGATATATTGAAAATTTAATGTTAAAAGAAAATTAGACGTTGAGTCTAATTCACTTTGAAAATTAGCTCAAATTATGAGGATTGTCCAAAACTATATAAGGAGACAACAATCATGTACACTTGGCCAATGTAAGACTATAGCATCACACACGCTAGGGGTTTAACATTTGGAGCGTGGATAACGTGATATGCAGCTCTAAAAACTTGGATGGTTGTGGCTCTAGTACCATATCAATAAATATGAAACTTTTTATATAGGAATTAAGTTATATACATCGACAACATAATGAAATTCTTTTACAATTTTTTGTAAAACTGCATGAACACAAAAGGATTCATGCACCGTTTTTTTAGTGTAATTCAACATATTATATTAGGTTATTTACGATTTATTTGAGATATTCACCAATGAGTGTTGCTTAATATAATGAACTACAATTATCGTTAAGTTGAACAGAAAGTATAAATATTTTTGAAGTTGTCAATGCTTAATACTTAAATTATTATATTATGTTCGTTTTCTTGTTTGTGATGATAGCCAAATCAAACTTTTCAGTTTGAGTTCCAAACCTCAACATCCGATAATCCACCACTTTATTCTTTCTCTTCTTCCTATATATATATATATATATATATATATTATTTTTTTGAAATTTGTTTTTTTGGTCTTAAATGATTAATTTTTTTAAAAAGAATTATTTTTGTTAGTATATAATTTTATAAAATAAATTTAAAGGCCTCTCAATATGATTTCGCCTTTAGCGAGGGATTTGCAGCCATACCCTATATTTGTGCCACCTTTTAACCTGTACCCTATTTTTAAAAATTATTGATTTGGTAGCCAGCTGACACAAAATCCGTAATTACATGACAATTATACCCCTGACAAAAGATATAAAACATGCATCATGCATTAATTGCGTGATCTGCAATCTCATCCATGAATCTCCTCCTCTGCTCTTAGCAACTTTATTAAAAAAACATAAACTTATCCAGATTCATCTTCAGAATCACACTTGCATGAAGTTGTTTCATGTTGAAGCTAAAACTTCATGCTAATGTAGCATGAAGTTGTTTAATGTTGAAGCTAAAACTTCATGTTAATCTAGCATGAAGTTGTTTCACATTAAAGCTAAAACTTCATGCTAATGCATGCTGAAGTTATTTATCCTGCAGTCTACAATTTTGTCATAAGTTTTATCCGAAACTTCAGTCTAAACATGCTGAAGTTATTTAGCCATTTGTTAAAAACTTTAGACTAAACATGCTTAAATTTTTTAGTTCATTTGCTAAAACTTCAGACTAAACATGCTTCAGTTTTTTAGTTCATTTGCTAAAACTTCAGACTAAACATGCTAAGTTTTTGTCCTGCAGTGTGTAATTTTTTAATGAGTTTTTGCTAATGCATGCTGAAGTTATTTAGTTCATTTGCTTAAACTTCAGACAAAACATGCTGAAGTTATATAGTTCATGGATAAAACTTCAGATTAAACATGCTGAAGTTATTTAGTTCATTTACTAAAACTTCAGACTAAACATGCTTAAGTTTTTGTCTTGCAGTATGTAATTTTCTAAAGAGTTTTTGCTAATGCATGCTGAAGTTATTTAGTTCATTTGCTAAAACTTCATACCAAAACATGCTGAAATTTTGTAATGCAGTCTACAGTTTTGTCCTGAGTGTTATCCGAACTTTAGTCTAAACAAGCTGAAATTTTTTAGTTCATTTGCTAAAACTTCAGTGTAAACATGCTTAAGTTTTTGTCCTGCAGTTTGTCAATAGTCTTTTATTAAAGAAGGGCAAAATCATCATTTTAAAACGCTTTTAACAAAAAAATGGGTACGGATGCAAACGAAAAAACAAAACGGGTATAAGTTAAAAAGGAGCGACCAAATAGGGTGCCCATGCAATTTATACGCCTTTAGCCACGAGATCCATTGAACCGGCCCTAGGTCAAGGTGTGATGATTGTCCAAAAATTGTATAAGTAGAAAACGGCCCATACACTTGAACAATCTAGGATGAGACTCTAATTGTTAGACATTTTCTTATGCTTAAGACCGAGCTCTTCATTTTGAGAATTTTCATTTTTATGAGCTACTAATATGTAATAGTTTAATATACCAGCGGGTTTGTGATTTCAAAAAGATGACAATCAATCTGTTACAACTTGTCAAATTAACTACATGCTTTTAATTTGATAAAATCCTCTCATCATGAAGGAACATAACTTAAAAATATTTTACAAAAACAAGGAGCTTGCTTGAGGGATCGGTTAACTTAGTAGTCCAATTAAAGTTGGAATTTATATTAAAAACAAAGTGCATTTTCAGTTGTCAATTCCAATTATGTAGTCGCTTTAATTTGTTCCATTTTATATGTTACTATTTCTTTTTGCTGCTTTATTCAAAAAATAATGTCAAACTTTCTATAATTGGAAACCACTTCAGTTTTAGATCTTTTGTTTTACCTTAATGTCCTATTTGTATAAGTATAACCGTAAAAATGTCTTGCCTGGATCGATATATTATTTATGTGGTCTCTAGCGTAAATGATACCCCTGTTCTGGTATTAATTTCAACTAATTCTTGTTCCAATTAAGGGAAAAGGGATTCCGATTTACTTGGGGCACAATTTTTGGGTGTTACTTGGGACAGAATTTTGTTGGTGGTCTTGGGGCACAATTAAGCAAACAATGGAATCCTAAGCTGAGTTGGTCTAGGATTTGCTTCTACTTTATATATATAGGACTAGCTAAGTTGAGAAGTGACCACTTGCTAGGTTTCCCATCTTAAATCTTTGAATATGGAGTCTGATATGGAATACCACCATCCCTGTTCGGTTGGAGGCCTCCTAATTCGGCAACAAGTATCACCAATCAATAATGATAGGAGTAATAATAATACTATTTCTCCTTCTTCTTTAGCCATTCAATTTCACCTTAATACTGATGAACAATTTTGGTATAGACCAGCACCCCATGAACCTGGACTATTCCAAGGAGAGCGACGCCATATTAAATCACTTCGTGATCTCACACTGCCCCCTTTTGTATACATGTCATATGACATGTTCTACAGTGGCATGCAATCAAATCTCAACAACTGGGGTGAAGAGTTTGATCGGAATTATCGCCACGTCGTCATCCGTGATATGATAGGCAAAGTACGTGAAATTGTTGATGATGAGTCTAACAAAGGTCGCCGTATCTTGAAGGTGTTCGTTTCTTTAACTTTAGTCATTGACCATTATTCTGATGAGAGGAGTTTGTTGGAAGGATTGTCACCGCGCTTCAACGGGATGCTACCTGCTCGTAAGTCATCCATCATGAATGGAGATCGATGAAGATGAACGTATAAATGATGACTGTGTCATCTGTTTTGAAGAGATTGGGAAGGAGAGGAAGATTTTGTGCATGCCTTGCTCACACATGTTCCATGGAGAATGCATTACGACCTGGTTGGAGAAGAGTCATCGTTGCCCTATTTGTCGCTATGAGATGCCAACTGCTCATGTATTAGACTCCTAAATTAGTTGGATCTGTCTTTATTTTTGAGACTACAACACATGTACAATAATTGATGTATTAAGAAAGCTGAGTTGAATATAACACTTTGAACAAGTTGAGAGTTCCAAAAACTCACTTGCATTATATTTATGTTTTTTTTTTGTACATTTGATATTTTATGTTATGATCCAATCAAACACGTGAGCAATTGGACTGGTCACTTCGGGTCATTATTTAAAATCATAAAATAATAAGGGAAAGAAAGAATAATGAATTTTCAAGTTCAGTCTGGGTAAGAAAGAGTATCCATCTAAAGCTAGTGAACCTTTTCTCTAGGTTCAAGCAAAGCAAAAAACCATCACGAAATCAGGGAACATTATTTTTCTTAAACAAATTAATATACTAACACATTCCCCGAGTATATTTCCTCTTTCCAGTACTAATTAAAGCCACAAAAGAACATAATTCCACCATGCTGGTACAGCATTAACATTACACCTAATAAATTGTGAAAAGTGTAACAGCCATATAACAAGATTATATTATTAAAGAAATCATTTTTTAAATGTTTTAATTCTAACAAAAGGCAATGCTATATGTTCA
Source organism: Nicotiana attenuata (assembly GCF_001879085.1). NCBI lineage: Eukaryota > Viridiplantae > Streptophyta > Magnoliopsida > Solanales > Solanaceae > Nicotiana > Nicotiana attenuata. The sequence goes on along the minus strand of NW_017673892.1, from coordinate 27,111 downwards.
GTATAACTAACCAGAGAGAGGTAATTTATAAACCTGTAACAACATATTCTAGAGCAGCATAGTCCTGTGTAGCCATTACTCAAGTAGATACATGAGTGAGATCACCAGTTGGCCCTGCCTTCGCCAAACCAAAACTAGACAGCTTTTGCATTAGATTCCTGCAGTCCCACAATGCAGACATCTTAAGCTTTGAAAGACACCCGGAAAAAGGTTTTTTAAGAGAAGGCAAATTTATACATAGGTTGATCAGAGTCTGATACGTACCCACAAAATATAAGAAGCCTTGAAATCCAAATATATGACTAGTTCTTTGGCATCATGGAGGAAAGCAAGGTCTCTAGTAGCACGATAGCCATCTTAATTCTTGTTGCCCAATTCAGAGGCTGAGGTCCTCCTGTTTAACAAAGACTAACCAAAAGTTACCACCAATCATGAATCCACGCACATTAAAAGTTTCACTAGGATGCCTGAATTACACTGAGTCACTGACAACTGTGTCAAACTGCATAAAGTATATCACAAGTAGAGGCGGATCCAGAATTTTAAGCTTATGGTTACTATAACAATCTCAAGTTAATCTACATGAAGACCGGACCAACGAACTGGATTCCAAACTAAATATTCTTATACTTTTAGTGAAATTTTTAGTATAAATACAGGATGTATGCAAAACTTACTGGGTTCAGGGGAACCCATACCCTTTGCTCTACATCCGCCCCTGATCACAAGGACAAAAAAACAAAGATAACATGGATCCAATTTAGCATGCCCGACTATGCATAAAAAGGGGACCATAAAAATCCCAATACTCGGTAATGCCACCTTAAAGAGGATTAACATAGAATGAATCCGAGACATGATCAAATATTTGGCATTTAAGACAGGATGTAGCACATAAATCCTGCTCTGATTGTGCTTGTTGCTTTTCCTTTAGTTTTTTCTACTTTTATCATCTTATATGATAAATTGTAAGTAGTTTGAAACCTAAAACAAGCAACAAAATATCCTGAAGTAGTGATGACACGTGAAATAATTCTAAGGAACCATAACCAAATGAATCCAAAAAAATGAAGAGCCACATGTTGATATGTTTGTCAACACCCCCCCCCCCCCCCCATCCAAGAGCAGAGCATTTAAGAAGAAAAAAATCAAAAATGGTGGGACATAGGCGAAATGAGGGAAGGGCAAAAAAGCTTTTATAAGGTAGAACAAAGAGGCAAACAGCAGATACAACAACAACAACAATAATAATAATAATAACGACAAACTTTCCTCCAAGTCCTTGGAAGGTTCAACCGCACATCTGTTTAAGCTCGTTTGCTGAAACATCTCTAAAGCTCTTTTACCATGCTCATGGAAGGCTAATCCACACATTACAGAATACCAAGAAATGACATCACGATTCGAGATGTTGGAAAATTCCAACATTGCAGTGCCTGTTGCACTCCTAAATTACTTGTTGACTGTCGTATTAGAAATTGATTTCAAACAACTAATTCCTCTTTTAATAACTTTATAAATGAGTTTGTTTTCCCAAATTTAGGAGATGGTAGGTTTGAGCATACAGTAACTACACTTGTAAAAGTAGCTTCATCCAATAATACTCCTTCCTCTTTCATTGGAATAAACAATTTGATTGCATCCTAACCATTGTCATTTTTCCTAGTCCAAATATTGTAGCATTCCTTGAATTTGTATCACGATATGGAAACTGATCAAAAAGTTTCATCTCTCTATATCAACCTCATTGAAATACCCTATGACTACATTAGACTCTGATAGAAAAACACTAAACGGGTTTTTCTATAGAAGTGTGTGAGCTTCTTTCACTAACCCATTCGTTATAAATCTCAACAAATCAGAATTCTATGATCTTCCTATTTTTTGTGGCATCTCACTGAAAAGCCTTATAGATTTGAGTATTTCTCCATTATTCACCAATCAATTTATCATTCCATTCCAAGAGTCACAATGCCTCATAGGCATGTTGTGAAACAAAATAAATGCAATGTCAATCCATCATTTTTCTAAATATCCAACCATGATAGTATTTCAAACTTGAACATACCTTATTTCCATGTTGCCGAAACATTTACCTTGCCCCAACAATTTTCCCAGCACTAATCATCATAATAATGCAAGATGCGACATCCTGGTCACTCATCTGCCTGAATAGCTCTTTGCCAATTCTTCCAAGAAACTACGTCTTTTATAGGCATACCCGCAAATACCTCAAGTGCTTCATCCAAGAATCCGTTATTGGCATCCTGGGATCATGGAATTTTATGTCACCATATCTTGATCCTCCATAGATTCAAAAATCCCTTTAGCACCTTCTACATCCCTTAAGCACCTTCTACATTCCCAGGCTGCATCGACCCTGAAATCATTGGGTTATACGAAAACACATCAGAAGACAACATTTCACTGTAGAAACACACAGCTATCTCAACATTCCTAGTTAGGAAATACCCTCTAATAACTGCATTCAATGTGCCTCTGTTTCTATCAGACATTTAATCAAACACCTTTTGAGCTTCTTTAAAAAGGCCATTTCTCATGAAACTTTCGGCAACTTCGAATAAAGGAGTTTCAAGTTTGGCGGTGTTACTGCGCATCGACTTCTCAAACGAAGCTTCAAACAGTGAATGTGCGGTTGTTTGAGCAACTGAACGCACTGAAGAATGAACATACCCCATTTACCAGCAAAAAATGTTCAAAGATTTAAAAATCAGAAAACTGAACCGTTGCTGCTGCTAAACCGCCCGGTTTTTCTGGTGGGAAAGGACCTCTAAAAGATAAACTAATTAACGGTTGGATTTTTCCCGCGAAAAAGTTAAGTTGTTAGAATGTTACAATGAATGGAAATTTTAATTTATAATGAAAAAAAGAATGATATGATGAAAAAGAAAAAGAATGATACGACTAACTCTTATAATAAACTAGATAAAATTACTCGTTCTAAAGCACGGGCCCAATAATCTAACTTAATGTTTCTAGGGAAAATACTAGCTATATCCATTTATAAGTAGCTTATTACAAAAATTGACAAATTTATAAATATTATTAGTATTAGCAATTTAGCTATATGTAGCCCCAAAAAAGGTAAATTTTTTGCTTTCTTTTGATGAGTGTTATTAATAGATTGGGTACATCTTAAGAAGCTTGAATCTCAATTTTGGAATGATTTGGTGGAGTTTTGAGGTGGTTTAAATTGAAAATTCGAAGTAGAAGATGAACATGAAAAAAATAATAGGTGTATCTATCACATATGTATCACATGTATATCCATGTATACCTGGGTGTGAGATACATGCATGATACATGTTTGATAGATGTGTCGCACAAGAATTTTTTGAACTCGATTTTAACTACGAATTTCAATACCAAACCAGTCCAAATAACCTCCATTCTTCCTCAAAATTTGTATATTGACTCATCTATATGTTTTCAATGAATCTCAACCATACCCATTGAAAAAAGTCATTTTTTACGTAGATATTTGGAATCTTATATATATATATATATATATATATATATATATATATATATATATATATATATATATATATATATATTCCATCACTTTGTTTGCTACCTCATCCATGAAATTTCATTTCCATCTTGTATCTAATGTTGCTAATCACGCTTGAAAATATGGAAGGAGATCTTTGTGTGTGATTCTTGGAGAGAAAGAACCTTGTTTCTCTGGGTTTTCATTTTTTATATATGCTTGGCTAGTTTTGGTAAGTCTTTAATTAATGTCTAGAGGTTGGTAAGTTGGGACATTTTTGGGACATTTCTATAAGATTCCTATGTTTCTACTGTACACAATAAAACTTAATATGATGTTTAATATATTACATTAGGATTTTGTTGGCACTTTATGTGTTTTATCGTTTATTCTTTAAGTATTTCATCTTCTTTTGATATCTTAGTTGTAAATTATGGTGTATTTATTTTGTTGTGAAGCTCTTTTTCTTATTTTAGCATGAATCTTGTGATTTGAGACTCACGAAGTAAGTATCCAACATATACATTATCAATTTCTGATCGAAAAAGATGTTATATTGTTGCATAATTTTGTTGGCGAGTTGGTAAAATAATCTAAAATTTTCAACAACAAAAAAATAAATAAATTATTTGGTCTCTTAGTTTGATACTAATAGCAAATCTCGTGATTTATATTTACAGATACGTATATTATACAAATCCCTTGGGACTGCCATAACTGGCATGATATAGCCAAAACAAAATTATGAAGATAAACTACATTAAAAAATAGCTTATTCCAACACGAAAAGCTTATCTACTATATTTACATATGAAATAGTCTAGTCCAATATTTTTTGTTCTTAAAGTATTATGTATGCACCACTGCTGGTTCTTTCTAAATCGAGTGTATGCATATTGCAGGATAAAAAAGAATGATTTTTTCTAATCATCATATAATTTGAGAAAACACGTTTTAATGCCTTTGATGTTTGGCGAAATGGGTGATTGATTTAGTTTTTTTTCTTCCTATGGTCATATTTTTTTTTAATTCTTATTTTTTCGAATACTCATTTGCTTCATCTTGTTGATTTATTATTAGATTCTATTTGGTAGTGTCGAAGTGGATGATAAAGTTAGTTTTTTTTTTGTTGCTCACATTTTGCTCTTAATTCTTATTCAATTGGATTTATCATCTATTCGTTCTTAGATTCTAGTGCACGCAGTCACATGGTTATACTTCCTACACCAGATTGAGATTGAGAATTCTAACTCTTGTGTAAATTCAAGGATTTTCAAGAAGTAAAGAATGTTATTCTTTAGAACTTTTGACAATTTGATGATGATAAATAAAACAAGATATGTAAAAAGGGGGGAAAATTGTTTGTTTGTTTCCCACAAGGCAGTAGCTCCAAAGTCTTTCTATTTATCCACCATTAAATTATTAACTATAATAGTGAAATTCCACACCTACCATCTTTAGTATGTTTTTTATACATGAAAAAGGAAATGGAGTGACTCAAAAAAGTAGTCGTCGAGCCTAATCCACTTATAACACCTTTGTCTTTATTAGATTAGCTAATCAATATACTGAAAATTTAATGTTAAAAGAAAATCTATATCTATATTATATTAAAAGGAGAGTAGTATGCATTGTGGTTAAGTCAAGTGACAAGCTAAAATGAAGTCACTTGGCAATTTTAGGACAACATTAATAATTAGAAATTATATATAGAAACATAATTAATGGTAGTAGTTTAATGAATCTTATACATAATCAAAATAGATCTTAGACAAATCTAATTTATATATCTACATTTATATTTATATTTATATTTATATTTTGATCCACTCATAGATTTTCTTCTATATTAGCTAAAAATATAGAGGTAAAAAGTAAATTAAGAAACTATGATAGAAAAAAATAAAAAAGACAGAAAGACGTAAATTGAGGTAGTATATGACAATTATGCTTTTGATTAAATTAAAATATAAAGTAAAACAAAAATTTACTTAAAGATATTAAAAATTGATTGACTCTAAAAATTAAAAAATTCGCAGCAAAATAAAATCTTACACAAAATATATAAATTATTTATAAGATAAGAAAAAAATTAAATAATCAGTAAAAAAATAGTTTAAGAACAATAATAATAAAGTCATATTAATATTGACAAATCGGGCAAATGAATATTTTATACGTAATATTACTACAACATTTAGTATAATGTGTTCAATCAATTAAATAAATTATTTTCTATGATTAATATTTTAATTGAGTGTAGTTAGTTTAAGTTTAAAAGCATAAAATATTTTTTGAAAATGCGGTCCAATTAAGAAAATAGAATGACAATAATTATTTGAATTTGAGATGAGATTTTTTTAAAATGTGATAAGAAAAATCATATTTTGGAATATGAACAATAAAGTCAAAGTTACTATTGAAATATTTTTGAACCTTTATCTATATTATATTAGAATGAGTGCGGTAGAAATAGATATTAAATTCAAATAGGCTAATGAAAAGCCACATGACAATGTAATAATATTAGGTATTGAATAAAATAATAGCAAATCTAAAGAATAAATAGAGAAACTTAAGATTTTTTATCATATAGAAAAAAGGGTAAAACTTCTTTAAATTTGAGATGAGAAAGTTTTTTATATTATGATAAGAAAAGTCATAATATGGATAATTCCACGTAACTCAAGTCTAATAGATAAAATCGAAAACTAAAAATATTAAACAATAAAAATAAATTAGAGATAATGTGAGAATGTTTATATTCATAATATATACAATAATTAATAATATTATTATCCAAATTTAAATAATTTAAAATTTTCGAGCAATATTCTAAAACAAAATAACTATTTATTTTATGATTAAATAATTTATATGTTTATCTATATTATATTAAATAAAGTTACACGTTATGAAAAGCCACGTAAAACGTAATAAGACTATATATTAGATAAAAATATTAAAATTAAAGGTAATTATTAAAAAGTTACTATTAGAAATGAAAGTGAATGACTATTTGATTGTGATATTTGAAACTTCTTAAAATTATGACGAAACTATGGATAATACCACGAAATTGAAGTCTTATTTATGAAAAATAAAAAACTAATAAGAAATAAAATTTTAAAAATACAAAATAAAATTCAAATATAGGTAATATTTTACTAATAAAATTAAAAACTAAGTTTGTATCTTAAATTAAAAAGGAACGAAAATTTACATAAAGAAATTCAATGAGAGTGAAAATATTACTACAACACATAGAGTAATTTGTTCAAACAATTAAATAAATATTTCCTATTATTTATATCTGAATGAGTTTAGTTAGTTTAAGTTTGAAAGCATAACATAATGTTTTGAAAATACTCCAATTTAGAAAATAGAATGATTAAAATTATTTGAATGTGGGATGGGATTATTTTTATTTCATAATTTTTTATTTTTGAAAATATTACGTAAAGAAATAGAATGACAGTGAAAATGTAATAATCAAAGACTTATGTATTAATATTTTATACTAATTCAAAGTTATAATTTAAATAAAAATATGATATTATTTTGGTAATAGGTAAAATATTGATATAAAAATAAATTAAAATTTATAGTAGGGAAGAGAATGTATAAAAAGAAGAATAGACTTATTCTTTAAATTAATTTCAAAATAAATAAATGAAATAATTAATTTATCTTGCAAAAAAAAATTATTGATAGAGTTAAATGATTAAAGAATTCCGAGTAAGAGGATACAAGCATAAAATATATTAAATTTCAAGAATAAAAAATTTATATTTATTAATAATTATTAAAAGGATAATAAGTAAGATATTAGGTTAATTGTTAAGCTAATAAAAGATTATATGATAGTATAATAATATTAATAATATATAATACAATAACTATAAGTTAAGAACAAAAAGAAAAAAGAGTTTGCATAAAAATAATATGATGAATAAAACTTATTTGACTTTCAGATAAAAACAAAGTAATAGTAAGAATTTTGTTAAAATACGTTCTAATGTGCTCAAACAAGACAGATCACAACATGACATGTTTGTATTCATTAATAGTGATAGCGAAACGAAATTCAAATACTTGAATCAAGGGGTTAGATTGCTATAGATATAGAAAAATTAGGTTGTCGACTGCTATTTGAACAATAATTTCTTATCCTGCTTCTTAATTAATATCTAAAGATTGTATAATTTTTATCTGAGAGGTTTAGTTTAAGATTATCTGCACATGATTCGAACAACATACATCACAATTTGATATGAATTGTGTCCACGCATCGCGCGAGTACTAATACTAGTTAGACATTAAGACTAATCTACTCTGAAAATTACCTCAAAATATGAGGATTGTTCTAAACTATATAAAGAAATAACAATCGAGTACACTTGGGCAATGTTCTATAACATCTCACACGCTTGGGGTATAACATTTGGAGCGTGGATAGCGTGTTATGCAGCTCCAATATTGGAAAATACAACATGGATGGTTCTGGCTCTAATGGGATTTTTTCCTATATGTATTATATATAATAAGGACTTATTTATAACTTTTCTCAAAGTTTTTCTATTTTCAATAAATACCTTAACTTTTTTAAGAATTTATATACAACCCCCTTTAAAAGGCTCTCACCCCATTATTAATACCGTCAATAAGGGATTCAGTTACATTATTTCCTTTTTTTTTTTCTTTCCTCTCATCTCTCCCTCTTATTCTATGCAAATTTTACTGCCAATTCATGTATCTTTTAACTTAATAGTGGTCCTCATTTCCTATGACGAAAATCACACATAATGTTTTGGCACTCATCAACACACGTAAGGTTTACTGTACTACATTTGATTAATGAAAAAATAATCAGTTGATTAATTTAAATTAATATGGCTGTTAATACTAAATTAAAAAGCTTTAAAACTTTGAATTCGATATTCGAGTTTATGATTTTGTGATTTATTTGGATTGGGTGTTCTTGAAAATGATTGAGAATATCCTTTGGAGTTTATTCTCAATTTTGAGGGAGATTGGTTAAGTATAGAGTTGGTTTTAGGTGAAAATTCAGATTGAAACTCGAAAAAAAAGAAGTTCCAGGAACTATATGATAATTATATCAAAATTATATATATCTGAATTGTATCAGATACATCAATACCTAAAACATAATTGTATCATAAATATATCATACTTATATTACAGTTGTATCTAACTTGTATCTAATACATTAATATCTAAAACAACTCCTGTTACAATTGTAACAATCCGACCAGTCGTTTTGGAAATTGGCGTCCCGTTCAGTGGCTTAAGGTCTCGAGTAGCTTCGTACTATGTATTATGACTTGCATGTGTGGCCGCGTTCGATTTTCGGACGATTCAAGATTTATTTGGAAGAACAATTCTTGTTTTGGAAGCTTAAGGGAAAAGAGTTGACCGGAGTTTGACTTTTGTGAAGACGACTCCGGAATGATGCTTCGATGATTCTAATAGTTGCGCACGGTGATTTTGGACTTATGAGTGTGTCCAAATTTGGATTTGGATTTGGAGGTCCGTAGGTTAATTTGATGAATTTTGGCAAAATTTGGAAAATTGAAGAAGTTGAGAGGTTCGACCGGGAGTTGACTTTGTTGATACCGGGATCAGATTTCGATTTTGGGAGTTGGTATAGCTCCGTTATGTCATTTGGAACTTGCATGCAAAATTTGAGGTTATTCCGGGTTGATTTGATATGATTCGGCGCCAATTATAGAAGTTGAAAGTTCATAAGTTCATAAAGTTCGATTTGAGGTACGATTCGTAGTTTTGATGTTTGATGTGATTTGAGGCCTCAAATAGGTCCGCGGTATGATATGAAACTTGTTGGTATATTCGGATGGGGTCCTGTGGGGGCTGGGTGTGTTTCGGACGAGTTGCGATCCATTTTGGAACCTTGTTGCATTGCTGAAGGGCCTGGTTACTGATGCCATCGCATCTGCGGATAAAGGGCCGGAGAAGCGGCCAACAAGGCGCAGGTGCGGGCTTTGTGTGAGAAGGCAGGAGCCGCAAAAGCGGATATCTGGGTGCATCTGTGCAACCGCAGAAGCGGAACTCGAAGCGCAAAAGCGCGAGCGTAGAAGCAACTTTGGCTGAGGCGAGGCTTTTCCACAGAAGCGGATTATTTGCCGTAGAACCAACCTTGTGACCGCAAAAGCAGAATCTCTGGCAGAAAAGTTTATAATTAGAGGGTTTGGTCATTTTATTCATATCTTGAATTGTAGACATCGGATTTGAGCGATTTTGAGGGGTTCTTCATGTGTTGGATTGGTGTAAATGTTCTTTATCCGGATTTGATTATACTCCATGATTCTATCTTGTTTTTAATATAAAATTTGTGGTTTGAATGGGAGTAAAATTGAAATTTTTGTGAAAACTTAATGTAAAATAATGATTTGAAGGACGATTTGATGTCGGAATTGGATAATTTTGGTACGGTTGGACTCGTATCTTAATGGGTGTTCGGATTCTGTAAATTTTTTCGGATTTCGAAGTGTGAGCACGGGGTTGACTTTTTGGATTGACTTTTTAATTTTCATTAAAGATCGAATTTTTATTATGCGGAATTGTTTTCTATGGTTTTTATTTATGATATTAAATTATTTGGCTAGATTTGAGCCGTCCGGAGATTGTTTCACTCGAGAAAGTCATTTAGAATATCGGTCTAGCTTCGTTGAGGTGAGTATCTTGCCTAACTGTCACGACCCATTTTCACAATAGGTCATGAGGGCGCCTGACACCCTTGTCAGGCAAGCCATTGCGGAAATGTTACTAAAACAATCATATTGTTTTNGTTTTGTATCTAACCTTATTTGTGAACAATATACATTATTATAGGTATCTTTAATTAAATTTTGTGTATAATTCAATAATGGTAGGTATTCTTTTTTAAGAAAAAAATAATTAAATAAATATTTTGTGTCTTACATCTAAATTTTATTAAAGGAAATAGAATTAAATATGAGCAAGAGGACAAAGGAAAAAGACAAGAAAAATGAAGGCTTGGTGTTTAACAAATTTTAATTAACCACAAAAAAAAACGCTAAAAATTCAAAAAAGCCCAAAGCTAAAAAATGAGATCCGTATCATTTCTTGCGCACTCACTCATACAAACTATATGAGTATGGCTCTAAACTATAACTATATCAGCGAAATATCAATGTCCAAATCTATATTATATTAAAAGGAGAGTAGTGAAGCATGTGATTAAGCCAAGTGGCAAGCTAAAATGAAGTCGCTTGGCAATTTTAAGACAACATTAAAAATTTAGATTATAAATAGAAACATATTTAATGAAAGTAGTAGTCCAAGATTTTCTGTAGGTACCTTTAGTTAAATTTGTGTATAATTCAGTTATGGTAGGTATCCTTTTTTGAGCAAGAATCAATTAAAATTTCGTTGAAAATTTTACACATTAATTTTAAGTCGAAATAATAATTCTTTATTTAGTACAAGTTTTGTATCTAACCTTATTTGTGAACAATATCATTATTATAGGTATATTCAATTAAATTTTGTGTATAATTCGATTATGGTAGGTATTCTTTTTTAAGAAAAAAATAATTAAATAACTATTTTGTATCTTACATCTATATTATATTAAAGGAAATAGAATTAAAATATGAACAAGAGGACAAAGGAAAAAGACAAGAAAAATTAAGGCTTGGTGTTTAACTAATTTTAATTAACCACAAAAAAAATGCTGAAAATTCAAAAAAGCCCAAAGCTAAAAAATGAAGATCCGTATCATTTCTTACGCACTCACTCATACAAACTATGTGAGTATGGCTCGAAACTATAATTATATCAGCGAAATATCAATGTCCAAAATGAGTTGGAATTTGAAGGTTCGTGTTGTTAGATTATGGCACGTTCCAGACAGTGAAAAACCAGAAAATTCTAATTCATTTGAATTAATTATTCAAGATGAAAAGGCGCATACTCTTTTACATGTTGTTATTTTTTTCGAGTTGTGATGTATTTTCTTCAACTTATGCGCCTTACTAACTTAAATTTCTTTTTAAATTTTTATTTTAGGGAGGTTGAATTCATGCAACTATTGGAAGAGTTGTTATGCGTATTTCCAAAACAAAGCTACATGAAATGAGATTGTATGTTATGAAAAAACATTATGGTTGGACCAAACAATCTGAAAATTAAAACCAACAAGCATAAATTGAAGCTGACATTTTCTGATAGGACGAGTGTGGATAAAATTAGTGATCCACAGTTTAGTTTGAATATCTTCAACTTTAAGCTTTATGAGCATCTCATAAATCAACTTGATGTTGATGAGAAATGAACTATTCGGTAATTGTTTTACCTTTCGCTATTTTTTGTTGAATGTTTTATCACCTTATTCATAACTATTTATTTAAATGTGGTAGATGTCATGGGAGAAGTTATTGGTCATGGTAACGTAGAATCGTACAATCAAGGTGGTCAAACAAGTACCTTTATGAACTTGGAGCTTGAGGATCATGAGTACGCTTGCAACCATGAATTGAATTAGTTATAGATTCAATTACTATTATTTTCTCATTGTTAATTTGTGTATTTTACATATACGAGGAACAATATTTCAACAACATTTTGGGGAGAATTTGTAGATGAAATCTTGCCCCACTTGGATGGATCACCCAATTAACCTGTCATAGTGGTTATGGAGCTCATAAAAGCTCATAAATTTCAAGGTACTCAGATCGTAATATTTAGATTTGACTTCTTTTTGTGTGTGTGTGTGTATGTGTGTTTTAAATTAATGTTAATTTTATATGTTGTCACGACCCCAGTTCACCCTCCATGAACATGTCGTGAGGGCACCTAATTCCTACAACTAGGTAAGCCTGACAGTGCGGAAATTAATATAACTTGCGGAAACGTTTAATTAAATTAAGCAAAACTAGAAGAAAACGGTATATAAGTGCCACCTGGCATATACAACTCAAAAATAAATCGCCGAAGTCTGAAATCTCAACCCAAAACGCGAAAACTCACGAGAACCACAGGCTAACAGAAACATAGTACGCTGCTCTAACTCCAGAATATCTAAACAGCTGAGAGAAAAGGAATAAACTAAATACTAAAGCTGGGACAGAATAGAGACTCCTGGTCTGCGGACGCGACAGATATACCTCAAAGTCTCCGTGTATCTCCTCGCCTCAAGGATAGTGCGCCCGAGTAGAGGTACCTGGATCTGCACATGAAAAACATGCGCAGGAAGGGCATGAGTACACCACAGCGGTACTCAGTAAGTGCCAAGCCTAACCTCGGTTGGGTAGTGGCGAGGAAGGTCAGGGCCCTACTGAGGTAAATATAATAGTAATTAACAGTATGAAAATTTGACAGAAATAATGAGTACAACCGTGAGATAAGACAGGTCAACGAGGCAATAACAACTACACAAAGAACAAAATAAACACGGAATGACTACAGCTCAATACCAAGGATAACAATAAGGGCCTCCCAGGATACCGTCCTGTAGCCCTTTCCTCAACTGTCCAGTGGATCTCCCGGGATACCGTCCCGTAGTCCAACCATCAATGTGCAGGGGGATCTATCGGGAATTTAACCCGCAGTCCCAAAATAAAAGTGCAGGGGGATCTACCGGGAATCGAACCCGTAGTCCCAAAGTAAACAAACAAGGGGGGAGCTACCGGAATCCCACATCCGTAGTCCCAATATAAATGCGCAATCACAGCCAGAAGATACCAAGGAATGGAGTGCAAAAGACAAGCAACAGATAGTACTAGCCCAGCATGCTTCATGTAGTACAGTCAAGGCAACTTAAGCAATTAGGCAGGTTAAATCAACTAAACATGCTTCTCTAATCTAGCACAAGTTATAATTGCAGGTAGAGAAAAGCAAATATGAAAGAAACTCGATCTCAATGTCTTAAGTAAAATCAGGATTTTCAACAATCGGCTCAAGTACGCGCTCGTCACCTCACGTACAAGGCACTCAAATACCAAATAACAAATCCTAAGGGGAAAGGTCCCCCACACAAGGTTAGACAAGCCACTTACCTCGAACCGGCTCAAAATCAACTAGAAATCACGCCCTTGCCACGAGTATCCGACTCCAAATGGCCCAAATCTATTCAATTCAATTACACATTGTAAATAACATCGCAAACAACTGATTTTGCTATTTAATTCAAAGCTACGGCGTGAAATTAGTTGAAATGACCAAAATGCCCTTCAGGCCAACGTCTCGGAATCGAATAATTTTTACACTTTCAGAACCCTCGTACTCTCGCGAGTCAAACCATATAAAAATCTCTCAAATCTGAGCTAACGGAACCATCAGATTTCCATTCCGAGGTCGTCTTCACACTGTTCCGACTACGGATCACTTTTCAACACTTAAGCTCTCATTTAGGGACTAAGTGTCCCAAAACTCTACGAAACTCGACACCGAACGTCCCGGCAAACCAAATTAGCAGAAATGAACTTAGGGGAAGCAGTTAATAGGGGATCGGGGCGTTAATTCTTAAGAGGACCGGCCGGGTCGTCACATATGTAGACAAATATTCTGTGCGTAATACTTGGCATTCCTCGATGCTTTAGATTACTCCTGATCTTCCACAAGTTACTGAATTTATATCCAGATTTTTTAAATATAACGTTAAATTTATATATGTACTACATAATTTTTTAGCATATTTAGAACTAATACAAATTTGGATTAATGCATATTAGGAAGTGGGCGTGAAGTTAACTTTGAGAGGATTAGTCAAACAACTTCTCAACGTAGTTATTCTGTTTCTGAAGAACTAGCTGCTGGAAATGTGGAAGTTAAAAGCATTGGAGAATTAATTGATATCTTGCAGGTAAGTAAAATGTTCTTTAGACAAACCATGACTAACAAATATAGTTCTGTCATCTTATAAACCTGGCATATCTTCTTCATTATCTCATCAGTAATACAATATATGTTGTCTCTCATCCGTCAAAAATTGTCATCCTAATGACCTGAAATTCTTGAGTTTTTACCCATGCCTTTTTGTAGTGATAAACCTCAATACAGAGGACAACTTCTGGAAAATGCACTGCAATATGTTCATGAGCATTTGCTATAATAATGTTCCCTTAAGCACATGCTTTATATCAAGCAAATTGTATAACATCATTATTTTTCGTGGAATATTCATATCAAGCAAATTGTATAGTTTCATTATATTTTATGGAACATTTATTAGGAGATAGAAAGAACGTTTTACTGGATTCTCAAAATATTTTTAATGTTTGGTTATAAAGATGGCATTAACACTAACATATTAAACTTTACCGTATAGATCGTTCTTTTTATTATCCGAAATTGAGAAAGTTTGGAAGTGATTTGGATTGATTTAGTATCATTATAGCTAAAATCGAGTTTAAAAAATTCGTATGCAATACATGTATCACGCATGTATCTCACACACAGGTATACATGGATATACATGTGATACATATTTGATATATATCAATACATATGTGATACACAAAAATTATACATCGTAATACATATTTCACCTTTTTTCATGCTCATCTTCTACTTCGAATTTTTAACTCAAAACACCTCAAAACTTCACCAAATCATCCCAAAATTGAGATCCAAATTCCTTAAAATGAACCCAATCTATTCCAACAACACTACTCAAAAGAAATCAAAAATTTAATATTTTTTTTACTACAAATAGCTAATTAGCTAATATCGATAGTATTTGGAGAATACTGATAATATTTTAAAAATTGACTAATTTTTGTACTAATTTGCTTATGGACCGATATAACTAGTATTTTTTTTTTTTTAAATTTCCACTATTCAGGTCCTAAAAACGGCTATTTGTGCAACTTCTCACAATTCTTGATTTCGGCCCAAAACCTCAATAAATACAAAGTCTGCTAACTTTTCTTGTTCAAAGGGAAAACTGAGCGATTACAAATTTGCTGTTAACGATCAAAAAATCGAAGAGTTTGACAATGAACGTAAGATTTCAATCTCCTCGCACACTTCTCTTTCCAATTATTCTAATCTGGCATTGATATTTAAAATTTTCGCAGTTGATGGAATCTGCACCGGCAAAGTGTAGTTTATTGAGCCCTGAAGCTGATATTCAGAGAACACAGTATGAATTCTCTCTTCTCTCATCTTTGAGCGTGTTACGAAATTGTACAGATCTGATTAGCAAAGTACATTCTGTATTTCTGTTTTTTTTAATTGTAGTTTTTTTTAAACCAGTAAAAGTATTTTTTTTTCTTTCAAAGTGGGAACTTTTAATTCATCGAATCTTGCGCATATGTTTGTCTATGGTCTCAGACTTAGATTAGAACATATAGAATTCAAAGAAAAAGTTTGAAATTATGTACTATATATTAAGTGGCATTTGCTGTGGATTTGCCCGTGTACTCTCCACTAATCAGCTTGGGAGATGTTTCTAATAATGTTATGGCTTCCTATTTGATGTGCTTATTCCTTTACAATTTAAGCAAAATGAAGGAGCTTCCTTGATTAGTTCCTCGTGAGTGGTTAATGGTGGAATTCACTTGTCCCAGCTCGAAGCTTTTATAACCATAATTCTACCAGCCAATAGTTGGTAGCTGGGAATGACTTGTTGCATGCAGTTTGACAACCGATTAATGAATGACAGTGGATCACTCGTTTAATTCTAGTTTTCTTATTTGATGTGGTAATTAAGAACAGAGTAAAGATTCTTTTTGTTGAAAATCAAGCGACTGTTAGAGAATAGAGGCTGTTAAGGGTAAAGCCCTGAGGTTTACAGAGAAGAGGAGTAAATGATATACTTTGCTAGAAGCCTAGAACTTACGTACCAAGAATGGTGTCGAAGATAAGAAAATGTGGAGGACTGCAAGAGATTCAGATTATTGACTAGGTTACTGTGTATTGGCCGTGAACAGCATGGTTTGAGTTTGTATACAAAACTTTCCTCTTTGCATCGGAAAAAGGTTCAATTTTGTTGTTTTAAGAGTATATTGTACAATACAGCAGCTTGAACACCTATTTGCATATTTGCCCGTGTAGAAATTGCATATTTGTGAGTTGTCTCTTCTTTTGCTCTTTGCTTTCTGTACTCTGGTTCTTTGCAATTTTAACTTGTATGCTTCTTGGTTAGGTATCCATATGTGACGGGGACATCAGTTATCGGCATCAAGTACAAGGATGGTGTTCTGTTGGCTGCTGATATGGGAGGTTAGTTTCTAACTTTACATTTTGTGGATATATTATTTTGAAAATCATTTGATCTCCCGTTTGTTTGTTACTATAATCAAATGGTCCAATTGGCCTAATCGTAACTGAAGTCATACGTCTGGCTATACGCCCAAAATATATTATGGAACAGGAACATGATCATAAACATGAAATAACAAAAATACGAATTCCATGTATACATCTGGACCTCCCACAGAAAGTGCATGGAACCTCTAAAGGCATACATGAGAACCACGAGCGGGACATGTCCCCGCCTCAACAAAAGAATAAAGTCTAATCTAGCTCTCACCAATAAATAAGTGAAGCTCACCAAAAGAATGGAAGTTGAAGGAGAAGATGCCTAGCTCGTACATCAACTCCGTGTGCAACAGTGACTGCAATAATCAACAAGAACAATGTCCGGAGATCTGAGTACAATTTATGAGTTGTATTCGGTAAGTGTCATTGGCTCCGCCCGATAAGGTTGAAGCAAGACATGAAAATATGGGTAATGCTAATAAGCAAAACATCATGAAACATTTCATAAAACCTATTTATGAAAATCATAAACATATAAACATTTAAAAAACATGATATCTGAAAACTGTGCCATTAGGCCATAAACTTATAGACACTGGCATAATCATCACTACACCTTGTGTGCATCATGATGGACGACCAACACCCGGTCAACAAGGCTGTCTCACCACAATGTTGTATGGTTTCAACGATAAGAGCTAGCACCAATAACACATCCTTCTTGGGATGGTACGGATAACTGCTAATTTAAAATGGATCTAACTGCTATCTTACACGTGCATGTGTAGTTTTTAGATAATTTCCCTAGGAAGCGGATATCCTCTCAGTTACTAAGGTTACTCTCAAAACATATAAATTGAATCATATGACCATATTTAGGTTCGGATTACCTGAATCGTGTCATTAGACATGTAATTAGCCCAAATAATTATTAAGTACATACGGGGCATTACATAGTTTGGTTATCCTGTATTTCTAGCATTTGGCGTTTCATAGTTGGTATTGTTCATCCAGGAAATGTAAAGAATCTGACTGATATTGATTTATACTTTATAAGATCCTGTTCCTTTGGAGCAGATGCAGTTCAAGGACTCTAGATATTTGAAATTGCTCAAGCAATAATCCATTTCTCACCAGATCATGAGATCAATAAATTGCTTTCTTGACAATCTATGTTTAAATAAAAGAAATGAAGAACTGATTCAAGAGAAGCAGAATGGGATAAATTGTCTAACTAGCAGGTACTAGCTATAGAAGACCTCTCCTCCAAAAGATTATTTAACAATTACATACATGAATTTTGAGTACTCTGAAATAACAAAGTACAAGGCAAAATATGAGGGCGTACATGCGTCCAAGGCGCATCTTAGCATATTCAAAACCCCTTATACATTTTCATCTTTAAAGAATGAATTAATATTGGATCTTATCCACTTCTTCTTCCTTCTTTGCTTCGCTTGCCTAAAGAAATATTATATCAGAAGAAAATCTGTAATGAAGTCGAAAAAATAATAATGATTGAAACAGATTCTTTTGTAGCATGAACAGTACCTTTAGTGTGATCAGCGTGAGCCGCTTTATTTAGTTTATCTCTGGCTTGGAGACTAGTTTTCTGCAGGTATTTCTCAGCTATGATTAGTAGTATACTATTTCAAGCTTGAGGGATTCATGAATATGAAGTGATTTAACTGCTTTATGTTAAATACATGGCAAACAAGGTTACATAATTCATTTCATTGTTATAAGTTGTCGTGTCTGGAAGTCGAAACACAGTACATCTAATGAAACATCCACTTAACTTTTACCTTTAAATAAAAAATAGATCATACTTTTTCCTTTGATAGGTTAAAATCACATAACTATACTTGAACATGGATGCTTCAGGTTTGATATTATTTTGGATCTTGTGTTTATAAGAGAAAATCTAGTATTCTTTCACCGCCTCCTCCCAGAAAGTTAGGGGAAAAAGAAGAATGCAAGAAATTGTTGGAGGGAGCCCTTATGAACGTAGAGAAACTAAACTTTTTTTTTGACACTAGGCAATTTGTGTGTGTTGCATCTGATTTAGATGTATACACTGTCATACTGACTTTACAAAAGAACTGTTATATTTTGGCACTGATACCGGGTGAGCCCTTATGATCGTGAAGAAACTAAGTATTTTTGGAACTAGACATTTATGCGTCAATGCGTGTGTGTTGCACCTGACTTTGCCAAAGAAAAATGTTATATTTTGTGCTGTTGTCTGCTGTCCTTAATCAGGCCCAGCCTCTACTATTTTTCTACTCCAACTACAGCTTGTTGGAGATGTTCTACTTGCAATGTTTAAAGAAAAGAGAAGCTAAAGTTTCGGTCGCATTCAAATAAAAAGTTAAGGTCTAAATTGTCGAGACAGTGCCTCATATGTTTCAATATAGTCGGTTCTGGACTCCTTCAGAAATCAGAACTGCAGCCTTTTCTCCCAGGGGTTAACACATTAGATTTACATTGTTAGCAGCTGTACTTAAGACAGTAACGGGAAGTAAGTAGCAAAATAGGAGAATGGCCTAAAATAGTGTGTTTTGATTGGTTTTGTACCCTTGCAACTTCTTTTCATTTAGCTCGTTCATGCTTAAAACTGTATAATATTTCTGAGTTATGTTGGTCATTTCTTTTTGCCCTTTTCAGGTTCCTATGGTTCAACGTTGCGTTACAAGAGTGTGGAGCGATTGAAGTCAGTGGGAAAACACTCCCTTCTTGGCGCAAGTGGTGAAATTAGTGATTTTCAGGAGATATTGCGGAACCTTGACGAGCTTATGTAAGTTTTTCCCTGTAGAAGTTACTACTGAAGGTTTTAGTTTTACTGTTGCATGATGAGCTTTGGTTTGCTAGTACTTTTGCTTTTCTGCGTCTGACGGAATATGATTCGTGACTTATGGTACTTGATGCTTCATTAATGCAGCTTGTATGACAACATGTGGATGATGGAAACTCCTTGGGTCCCAAAGAAGTGCATAATTATCTAACTCGCATGATGTATAATCGAAGGAACAAGTTCAACCCACTATGGAATTCCCTTGTACTTGGTGGGGTGAAAAATGGGCAGAAGTATCTTGGAACGGTAAAAGCTATTACATTTGTCTTCCACATTCTCTTCATGCTTTGTCATTGTTAAGTGCTTAGTTATAGATGTTATATCTTTCTTTTCTTCTCATCAAACAAATGTCTTTCTTTTTATTTCAATTTTCTGATCACCAATATCTTTCTTTTATCTCTTTAGGTTAGTATGATTGGTGTCCATTATGAGGACAATCACGCGGCAACTGGATTTGGAAATCACCTTGCAAAGCCCATTATCCGTGATGAATGGCGCGAAGACTTGAGCTATGAAGAAGGTGTTAAGTTATTGGAGAAATGTATGCGTGTTCTTCTGTATAGGGATAGATCTGCAGTCAACAAGCTTCAGGTATAGCCCTCCTGATAGATATGCATAACTGCTAGGAAGATTTTCTTACTGTAGACTAAGCAGAAGCAGAAGAACTTATATTTTGATCTTGAAAGTTCATAGCATTTTCTTCGAAGCTAATGCCACATGTTGGTAGTGGTGGTTTCTATTCCAAGATGTTGGAAATGCAGCAACTATTGTTAGCTGAAGCATGTCAAACGGATTCGGAATTGGATGAAACCAGTTTCTATGAGTCACAAATAATGATACGGACCCAACCATGTGGTCAAATTACCATTTGGACCACATATGCAAAATATTAGGGGTCGGGTTCTTTATTTTTTGTTCTCCTAAAAATGCTATTTATGTATATTCCAAGCCCGCCCGCTCAAACCACGTTGGAATCTAACCAAATTTTGCAGACAAGTCCCAAATAGCTATCTCGAGCTACCAGAAGTCTCGGAACATGATTCGAACTTCTAAAACTAAAAACAGTCGGGTCATCACAATTTTCTTTGAAGCTAATGCAACATGTCGGTACCGGTTATATTCCAAGATGTTGGAAATGTTGGAAAGAGGTTGGTTTGCATTAGTCCTAGTATCGGAAATTAGTAAAAAACAAACAAAGGTAGGAAATGGGGCTTGGTAAGTTTAAATATAAAATTAAAATAGAACTTGCAGCAGATTTTGCATTTGGAGTTGAATGTGATGGTTTTACTCTTTCATGTTTGACTTTTGGTTGATTCCTCTTTCGATTTCCTTTAAGATGGTTCAGTGGGCAGCGGAAGATTGTGATTTCCTTTAATGACTGTGAACCAGCCTAATGAGAGAGAGATGTTGTATTCATATTAGGCTCTTTTAACTTGATCAAAATAATAATAATTTAGGTTCTTTTAAGCGAAGTTGAAGATTATGTATTGTCTGATGTAAATTTAATTTTTCATTGATATCGAAATGACATGTCTGCTCGGTGGTTGAGCTTCCACTTTGTCAATTTTGGACTTGCAGATTGCAAAAATCACGGAAGAGGGAGTGACAATTTCTCAGCCATACTCATTAAAGACTTTCTGGAATTTCTCTGCTTTCCAAAATCCAACTGCTGGTGCGGTGGGGTCATGGTAACTAGCTCCCTGTATTGTCAAGGTTCAAGGCATGTTGCTGATATCAAAACTCAAAATTGCTGCATAGTTATGGTGGCGATATTGACTGAATCTGTATTGTGGGAGTTGTCTTTATGTTGATCTTTTATGTAACTTAAAAGATAAGCCACACGATGCAGTACGTCCCTCAATGGTGCCTATCTTATTTTCCCAAATGTTCGCCTTCATGTCTCTGTTGGCTTTGCAGATTTATTTCATATGCTATTGTTCATCATCGGTTAAACAAGTGTTTGTATTCGCCCTTTTGTTGTGTTGCTAGATAAGTACATGGCATATGCTCCTCCTTATCCCGTGTATGGATATCTGAACTTCGGCCGTTGGCACTGAAATCCTAATAGCTTTCATTTCCCCAAGGGGTAGTAGGTTCTCTCTTATTTTCCATCGTACAGCGAGACAAAGTTGATCAATGTAGCTGGAAAAAAGAACACAAATCACAAGTCTAGGATCCTCGTGGAAATGAAGCTATAGAAGCTATACGAACTTGGAAATGAAGTTGGATTCTTAATGTATTTCTTAGGAATCCAGCAAGAAAAGAGATGATATAATATGGTGCACCAGGATTGGGAAGAGGATTAAACTGATTGACTGCAAAATTAACAAATAAAAAATTCTGCAGTACGGTGATTCTTTTCATCAGTTGATAATAGGTGAATTTGACTATAATCACACCTTAAATAATCACCTTCTTGTGTAGTTTTAATGCTAAAAGTGATAACAAAATGCTCTTATTAGTGCTTTTCATGATTTGCAGGTGATATATGTATAAGGAAGGCTAAGGAGCAGTTTTGGAGTCAAAATTGATGAAAAAGAGGCTAACTGTGAAATATCCCAAGTGAACCATGCAAAACAGGCCGAAGATTCAGAGCGCTGGGTCCACCGCGGTTCCACCGCGACCGCGGCAGAACCGCGGTGGAAAGCAGCTGCAGAACTTCAGGGATTCCGCGAGGGTGTTTGGCCGCGGTTCTACCGCGACCGCGGCAGAACCGCGGCAGGCGCGAAAACTTCAGGGGTCAAAGTGTCAAATACGGGATTTTTAGACCTAAACCCTATTTAAAACATTAGACTTCGCCCAAGAGAGGCATGTATTGATTTTTAAGGTTTCTTAGCAAGGAAAACCATTGTGAGAGAATACTCTAAACATCTTTCTTCTTTTCTTTTGATTTTTATGATGAATTCAATCTTAGTTTATTTTCCTATAGCCATGAGTAGCTAAATTCCTTGTCTAAGATTTTGATGGAACCTATTGGGTGATGAACTTCTTGTTTATGTGAATACAAATTGCTAGTTTAATCTCTATTTGTTCAACTTCGTGTTCGTTGTAGTTAATTGACAGGATCCTCAATTAGCTGTGCCTATTTAGTATGCATAACTTGGAAAAGAGGGCATATTTAGGGTATTGTTGAACAACACCACTCCTAGATTATTAGAGGAATCTATAATTGCGGGTTTAAAGGTGGGATTAGGGATAACGAAGCCTTGGGTGTAATCTAAAGTGAATCGTGCTAAATAAATTAAGCTAGTGTATCTCGGGAGAGGACAATAGTAAATTACTGTGAGTACTCGGGAGATTTG
Organism: Nicotiana attenuata; assembly: GCF_001879085.1. Lineage (NCBI taxonomy): Eukaryota > Viridiplantae > Streptophyta > Magnoliopsida > Solanales > Solanaceae > Nicotiana > Nicotiana attenuata. The sequence goes on along the minus strand of NW_017673892.1, from coordinate 4,172 downwards.
CGGTAAGATTAGCGTTCATGATTGATAGAGATGTGTTGGTAAATTTGTATGAGCATAAACAGAAGGGATTCCATCAATAGGGGAAATCATTGCCTTAGCTTTTCCTCATAATTGTTTACAACCTTATTAATTTAGTTTACAGCTACTTAGTTACTTGCAAGCTAGTTGTTAAAGAACACTCAACTGAGATTTGAATATTTGGGAAGCTGGTTCTGAAGAATTAGTGGGTCTGAAGATAGTGGTTGATAGGTTAACTCTCTGTGGATTCGACCCTGGGCGTAATACTCGGGTTATATTTGCAACGTCCGCAGAGTCCTTTTTATAAGGCATAGTTGGGCGTGATCAAATTTTGGCGCCGTTGCCGGGGAGTTAACGGAATTATCAATTGCCATTGACAGAAATACAAAGATTCTTATTGTAGTCAGTTTTCTCTCTACCAACTTTTTCATTGAAAATTTGACGGTTGTTGATCTGGGTGCACAGGTGTATGCCTAGAAATTCTACGAGGACTGGAGAACTACTTGAAGGACTTTCAGACCCCGAGAAAACATTCCGGGCATTGAATCGTGCGAACAAAAGACTTCAACAACCCCAACAAACACACAAATTCGAAATTGACATGGGCGACATAAACAACCCCAACGTAAACGTCAGGAATGAGCAATTGGGACCTCCCGTGCCTGAGGGTGCACTATATGACTGGGCACAACCCACAGCTGACAATCTGGCCACTGCCATTGTTGTGCCCGCAATACAAGCTGAATCATTCCAGATCACAAATAACATGCTACACTTGTTGCAGAACAAGGGAATCTTTTCTGGGACACAAACAGAAGATCCTCAGCAGCACTTGAAGAACTTCCTGTCTATATGCAAAACTCAAAGACAACCCAACGTAACTCCGGAAGCAATCAAGCTATTATTGTTTCCATTCTCGGTGACAGGAGCTGCTCAGGTCTGGCTAAACTCGATCCCCATAAACTCTATAGAAACTTGGGCTGAGTTGGTCAAGCAATTTCACAACAAGTTCCATCCGCCCAACAAAACTGCTCAACAAATTGATGAGATTGTGAGTTTCAAACAGAAACCAATGGAGACACTACAAGAGACATGGGGCAGGTTTAAAGGAATGTTGGTTATGTGTCCCCACCGTGGTGTTCCAGAACAGATGTTGGACAACGGTTTTACATGGGACTGTCAGACAGTATGAAGAATATCGTTGATGCCTCTGCTGGTGGGGCATTCTTGAGCAAGACTTGGAGAGAAGGTCAGAATTTTCTCGACAAGATGGCGCAGAATTCGGGTTGGACAACTAGGAACGCACCTATCACTCCAGTGNGTGGTTTAGTTGCTCGAGGACGAGCTAAAGAGTTTAAGTGTGAGGTGTTGATAATAGGTGAATTTGACTATAATCACACCTTAAATAATCACCTTCTTGTGTAGTGTTAATGCTAAAAGTGATGACAAAATGCTCTTTATTAGTGCGTTTTCATGATTTGTAGGTGATATATGTATAAGGAAGGCTAAGGAGCAGTTTTGGAGTTAAAAGTGATGAAAAAGAGGACAACTGTGAAATTTCTCAAGTGAACCAGGCAAAACAGGCCGAAGAATTCAGAATACTGGATCCACCGCGGTTCCACCGCGACCGCGGCAGAACCGCGGTGGGAAGCAGCTGCAGAAGTTGTGAGAATCCGCGAGGTGTTTGGCCGCGGTTCTACCGCGACCGCGGCAGAACCGCGGCAGGCGCGGAAACTTCGGGGACCAAAGTGTCAATTACGGGATTTTTAGACCTAAACCCCATTTAAAACATTAGACTTCGCCCAAGAGAGGCATGTATTGATTTTTAAGGTTTCTTAGCAAGGAAAACCATTGTGAGAGAATACTCTAAACATCTTTCTTCTTTTCTTTTGATTTTTATGATGAATTCAATCTTAGTTTATTTTCCTATAGCCATGAGTAGCTAAATTCCTTGTCTAAGATTTTGATGGAACCTATTGGGTGATGAACTTCTTGTTTATGTGAATACAAATTGCTAGTTTAATCTCTATTTGTTCAACTTCGTGTTCGTTGTAGTTAATTGACAGGATCCTCAATTAGCTGTGCCTATTTAGTATGCATAACTTGGAAAAGAGGGCATATTTAGGGTATTGTTGAACAACACCACTCCTAGATTATTAGAGGAATCTATAATTGCGGGTTTAAAGGTGGGATTAGGGATAACGAAGCCTTGGGTGTAATCTAAAGTGAATCGTGCTAAATAAATTAAGCTAGTGTATCTCGGGAGAGGACAATAGTAAATTACTGTGAGTACTCGGGAGATTTGCGGTAAGATTAGCGTTCATGATTGATAGAGATGTGTTGGTAAATTTGTATGAGCATAAACAGAAGGGATTCCATCACTAGGGAAAATCATTGCCTTAGCTTTTCCTCATAATTGTTTACAACCTTATTAATTTAGTTTACAGCTACTTAGTTACTTGCAAGCTAGTTGTTAAAGAACACTCAACTGAGATTTGAATATTTGGGAAGCTGGTTCTGAAGAATTAGTGGGTCTGAAGATAGTGGTTGATAGGTTAACTCTCTGTGGATTCGACCCTGGGCGTAATACTCGGGTTATATTTGCAACGTCCGCAGAGTCCTTTTTATAAGGCATAGTTGGGCGTGATCAAATTTTGGCGCCGTTGCCGGGGAGTTAACGGAATTATCAATTGCCATTGACAGAAATACAAAGATTCTTATTGTAGTCAGTTTTCTCTCTGCCAACTTTTTCATTGAAAATTTGACGGTTTTTGATCTGGGTGCACAGGTGTATGCCTAGAAATTCTACGAGGACTGGAGAAAGACTTCAACAACCCCAACAAACACACAAATTCGAAATTGACATGGGCGACATAAACAACCCCAACGTAAACGTCAGGAATGAGCAATTGACACCTCCCGTGCCTGAGGGTGCACTATATGACTGGGCACAACCCACAGCTGACAATCTGGCCACTGCCATTGTTGTGCCCGCAATACAAGCTGAATCGTTCCAGATCACAAATAACATACTACACTTGTTGCAGAACAAGGGACTCTTTTCTGGGACACAAACAGAAGATCCTCAGCAGCACTTGAAGAACTTCCTGTCTATATGCAAAACTCAAAGGCAACCCAACGTGACTCCGGAAGCAATCAAGCTATTATTGTTTCCATTCTCGGTGACAGGAGCTGCTCAGGTTTGGCTTAACTCGCTCCCCATAAACTCTATAGAAACGTGGGTTGAGTTGGTTAAGCAATTTCACAACAAGTTCCATCCGCCCAACAAAACTGCTCAACAAATTGATGAGATTGTAAGTTTCAAACAGAAACCAATGGAGACACTACACGAGACATGGGGCAGGTTTAAAGGAATGTTGGTTATGTGTCCACACCATGGTGTTCCAGAACAGATGTTGGGACAACGGTTTTACATGGGACTGTCAGACAGCATGAAGAATATCGTTGATGCCTCTGCTGGTGGGGCATTCTTGAGCAAGACTTGGAGAGAAGGTCAGAATTTGCTCGACAAGATGGCGCAGAATTCGGGTTGGACAACTAGGAACGCACCTATCACTCCAGTGGTGCACTCAGTGCCTCTTGATCCTTCTAATACAATGGCTGAAAATATGGCGACTCTCTTGACACAAATGAGCCTTCTCACCAAAAAGGTGGAGGAATCAGGGCAGAAGCAGCAGGTTCATATAGTAGATACTACCAATGGGGGCTTGTGCACATCTTGCATTAGCCAGCCAATTGGTAATCCTTAGAATACAGAGCATGATCATCATCATCAGCACCCTGAAGATATGAACTATGTGGCTAACTATGGGGGTCAGAGGCAAGGTAATCAGAACTGGGGTCAGCAGACTCAGCAGCAGTACAGGCCACCTCAGCCACAGTATAACGCCGGAAACATGGGAAGCATGAGACCCCCCAACAACATGGCACCGTATCCTAGACCACAGGGGTACAACAATCAGCAGCAAGGGTACCACCCACCTCAGCAACAGCAGGGTGGAAGACAGGAAGACGGGTTTGCAAGACTTGAAGCAATGATGCAGCAGGTTATGGGTCCAACGCTAAGATAAATGAAAGGGTGGATGCACATGATGCAGCTATCAAAAATATTGAGGTACAAGTGGGCCAGATTT
>NW_017673891.1:66807-116313 GCF_001879085.1 Nicotiana attenuata | reverse complement strand
TTGGATCACCCGTACCATCAAACATTTCGACTTAGGAGGTTTCGTACCCCTCAGGCATTTCGACATCAGGCTGTGTGCAAAGATCCTCAGTACGTTCAAACCCTCGATTCCTTTGCTTCCCTCAACGCCCTGAATCCGGCTGGTTAGTTTCTTAAGTTCCTCAGCCAAGTTCCTGATAAGCAGATCCTTCTCGTCAGACTCGGGTGTGCAGGATATAGGTTGGGTGGAGTGTGGCATGGTCTCCACGTAGATAGGGTTGTTATGGTGGCCTGGTGTGTGGAAATGGTCGTTTGCGGAGTTCTGAGGTTCTAGGATGAGTAGTGGAGTGTTGTTTGGGGTATGGCAGGTGTTACATTGGTTCTTTGGTGGAGCAGCGGGATGATTCTGTTGTTTTGAGATATTTTGAGGAGGTGTGGGGTTTTGAGCATTAGGGAAGTTGGTATCTGGGGTGCTGAGGGAAAATGACAGGTTTGCGAGATTCCGAACTTGATCGAGCTCTTCCTGGAACTTCAACAGTTTTTGTTCAAGTTGTGACACATTCTCGTTAGGAACCCGAATACCATGGCATCCAGTGGCCTCTACCCGTTCGGCTGTGTTCTCTTTCCTGATGTTATTCAAATCTTCTATCTTGCCTCTGTTCTTGCTTTTGACAGGACTAAGAGGAGGAGTGGGTGGAGGGCCCCTGGATCTTGTGAAATAAGATGATGATGCAAGAGTGCACGAACTAACCTTTGGGGAGGGGAACGATAAAACAAAAATAAAACAAAAGGTAATCATGTCAGTGAGGGTTATAAAAAGTATTGCAATATCCAAACACATAGTGCGGGAATGTAAAGCGCGTCCTAATTTGGGAACCTCTTTGTACCCGAGGTAGGCCTAGCGACAAATAGACTTGGAGAACTTTTAATGCTAAATGCCTCATTTTATTGATAAAAATAGGAGAATCCCAAATGACACCAAATAAGCAAGAAATAAAAGTCACTAATGGCCATTGGCCTTATTACATTCATAAAGAGAAAAAGGTAAACTCCTATCTACTTGGTCCCAAAAGGACCTTCCCCGGATTCGGCATCCTTGGCTCCATCGAATAGCTTCCCCAATTCACGATGTCCCAGCAACAGGTATGCTCTGGCTAGATGTCCACTTTCTGTCCCTTCAGCCTTTTGACAATCTTCAACCCTCTTGAGAAACTTTCCCTCCAGTTCTACTATGCCTCGCTCCAAGTACCCTATCCTTTTGTTGGCACTGATAGCCATGTCTTTCCATTCCTTGATCATCTTCTGGTTGGATTCCTGTATCTCGCGACGTTCGCTCTCGCATTGACGGATCCTTTTGCATAGCTTGTTGTACTTGACCCGCGCCTCGGCCTTTTCATCTATAATTCTATGACCTCGAACAAACCCTGGCTGGCCCAGACTATCCCGATTGTCTTCCAACCAACCTGAGTAGAAAAGGGTACAACCGGCATGATATCTATCTAGCTCGATGGCGTCTTTCCCCATTACGATCTTGCAGTGCCACATGTGTTGGGCTTGGAACTTGTAGGGACTATCATCATTTTGGAAGTCAGCTCGGAAATGGCTCATCTTGTCGACCATAGGTTTATGGATTCAGTCAGCTAAACTCCATCAAACTCCTCAATCAATATCAACAAGATGTCGTGACCGCTGGGTATGACTTGCTTCCTACCTGCTTACCTATTAACTCGAAGAGGGACGTAAGGGTATGTTCCTCTTAGACCAATCAGTATTAGGAAAGGTGCATCTCGGGATCGGGTGATGAACTCCTCTGTCGGAAACCACTCGAATATCCATTGAACCTGTTCTTCAGTCAGATTATCAAAGAGCTCAACCCATTCCTTGGCATTCTCGGGCTGAGCGAACATATAGGGGATGTAATTCATTCGCTTTGGATGGTGGAAAGCGATGTGATCATCCCAGTCCCTTCGCTGAATTTCTTGTCGGTATTCGCCCTTTTGGAGATGTTCCGTGAGCCAAAGCTGAAGTAGTAGATTGCAGCCTTCGAAGTGTCTTGCTCCTCGTTGACACTTCTCTAAGGCTCGATATATTTCTGCAATGATCATGGGTACAATGCTGAATGCCTGCCCACCAATCCCCTCCATTAGGGTCTTGGTTACCATAGCCAGCCTAGTATGGATTCTCCCTTTCTTCATTGGGAACACGATCAGACCCAGGAAGCAAGACATGAAGACGAAAATCCTACGATGGATGTGACCTAAGGACGTGATGGCAAACTCGTCATGGTAGGTACGGTATGATTTGCTGTGATCATATCTTTCATACAGGTAGTCAAAAGAGATGTATGATTCCTTCAAGCATACCAATTCTACGTTCTTCTTCAAACCCATCATTTTAAGGAAACCCTTGCCTGTGCGGTTCTCAGGCATTAGCAAACCTGGAATTTCCCACACTAGACCAGGCAGTCCTCTTATCTCTTCTAGCAAAGGTGTCATTTCGATGTCCCCAAAGCGGAACACGACCCTTTCACAATCCCAGAATAAGGTAGCAGCTTCTATGATCATGTTGTTAGGCTGGATCTCCAAGAGGGATGGTAGTTTACCCAGATATTATCTGACGAGGTCTTTGTCACTAGAATGTAGATCTTCCCACCAGCTTAGCAATCTTGGGTGGATGTTGGTGACCATGCCGAATCTGGGGACTTCGTGCCACATCTTTCTGCAAGGCAAAGAAGGTTAGGCCCTTACCCCCACCAGACTCGACTATTTAACATCAACAATTAGCATGAAGTATTTAGTTCTCCAAATAAATGCACAAAACGTGATGATGCCCGTTTGGGTTTAGGGAAACCCAGTGGACTTTGGACAAGGCTATCTTAAAGGATCATTATGTGGACAACATAACTGACCCGGCTAGGTTTGACCATGATGCATGCACAATTTAAACAGAGTAAGGTTTCTATGGGGTTTTAGACTGGTACCCTTGAGCAGACAACTCAAGGGGGAAGGCACGGAACTGTCGATTGCACCACTGATCGACTAGTTTTACCGCAAATAAGCCTTTCTGAATTTAGGGGGTAATGATATAGGAAGAGCACAACCACTCATCAAGCGTTGCTATAGTATTTGTTTGGCACGAGTGGAGTATGATGTTGAGCATGATTATGTAACAATTAAAAGCATGTTGACATGTACTTGCACGTTAAGAAAGCGACAAATACAACAATTTTATAATTTAAAGTAGCAGTTAAAGGAAAGAAACAAGGAAGATATGTTAGCTTTGCTTTTGAAAAAGAAATTAAATTCTTAAAGAAATTAAACAAATAATTGCACATAGGAAGGGTAAAAATTCACAAAAAAGGTATGAAATCGTAAAAGCCTAGATATCCCCAGCAGAGTCGCCATGTTGTCGCGCCCCCTTTTTCCTTCCGCGGAATAGGGTTTATGATATTTTGGGACAACTCTTTCTTTTTGGGAAAGGGGTTTTGCAATTTTGAAGAGTCACCACCTAACGATCTTAAGGCGCGTTAGGGCACCTATAGGGTTCATTTCTAACTATGTTTGATAACCAGAGATAGGGTAAGGGCTTGAAATTATCCTAAGGGGAAGGTGTTAGGCACCCCTCAGGATCCACTAGTGTGGTTCCCGGCCAGACAGTTTTTTTGAATTTGTGCAATTAGCAAATAGACAAGTAGGGCTCAAATAATAGGGGATTTAAGTTTACATACACAAATGTTTGAAAACAAGTGGTGAAAAGCGGAAAGAATTACAATCTAGGTAAGCTTATGAATGTAAAGGGGGGGTCCTAGGTTTGTTTGTTATATGGATCACATCAATGCAATACCGGTATGACACTCCTCAAAAGAGGGGCTACACGTGGTATTAGCACGCCGGTCATCATATCAATATCTACCCTTTCCCGCCCGTGAAGGTAATTAAAGCGAGGGTTGCTCGACCCCTATTACAAGCTGTTACCCGTCCCTTCCTATCAGTCCCGGAGGAATTTAGGACTCCTATCCTATAAGAAGGAGGTTCTAGGCAGACCCTCAGGTTTAAAGGCAAAATACTAAGGCGACATACAAAACATGTAGGACTGTATTTAAAAGGGGAAAACACAGAAACGAGTAGAAGGCTCAGATATACCTCCACAAATAATGCACATAGCCAGCATGACTTATACACAATTAAGGTCTGAATATAAAATCCTAAAGCAGGGTGTTTGAGTGATAACATCAGAACCAGATTTATCACATGACTCAGAAAAGAAGTCCGAATCAGGTTAGCCTACTGATTTTAACAGTTGATAATTAAACAAAGGCAGTTTTGGTTTTATTCAAGTTATTACCTATGGCTTGCCTAGGCATAAGTAATGTGCACCAGTTATCCCAAGTTATTAAAACAATTTGGAAATTATTTTACCCTAAGAGCAAGTTGTTCTAGCCGATATGAATACAGAGATTATCACCAGTCATTTTAAACGGGATAATCAAGTGTGAAGCTGTTTTAACTTTTTTTTTATAATCAGCAGTTTACGCTAAGTGCGAATGTAAGTACAAATGAGATCCTAAAACATGGTATCTAATATGCATGTATAAAACTCATGATGCAGAATTCCTAGAGCAGGATTTCTAAATGCATATGGCAGGATTGCAGAATTTCCTAAGAGCAGGATTACATATGACAGGATTGCAGAATTTTCTAAGAGCATGATTTCTAAATGCACATGACAGCGTAGAACATAATAGTAAAGTGTTGATTATTAGCAGATTTTAACACATGATCTTTGTAAAGGTGTACATGCTGAAACAATAAACACAAGACCTAAGAGCATGGTTTCTAAATGCACAATTAGGAATATAATCCTAATAACATGTTTTCTACCCTTAACAATTATAGCATGCATATTCTCCCATCCCTTTTCACTAGCCACCCCAATACTTGTTTATAAATTATTACAGGCCATGTGATTGAGTTACATAAGAAAAAATGAAAAATAAGAAGTTACAACTATAGGAAGCCTGATTTGGACTTCCTCTCTGAGTTATGTAATAAACCACCTCAAATGCCAATATTGTTCATAGCTTTCCCTCATGTCTAGGTGTGTCAGAGTTCCCTAAGGACCTCAAGGGATCCCGGGCAGTGCTCACACAAAAGGGATGTAACCTAGTATTCTTAGAGTATAGGTGAGAGTGCTTGACATAGATTTAAAGGAGTTGAGTTGGAAAATAGTTTTTAAAAACAATCATGTTTTGAGGTGAGTTTGCAACAGAACAGTTTTTGGAGAAGGAAACAACATCACATACAGAACAAGTTCAAAGAGCAGTACAGCTTCAGAAATTACAAACAGGGCAGTAGGGGTTGGGGACTTAGAGAACCCAGATCAAAACGTGTAAACATGGCTGAGAAATGCATATAGACCAACAAATAGGGATTGATTGGCCTTTAGAACACAAACAACTACTTCAAGGGAGTTATGCTTGAAATTATAACAGTAATAAAACATAGGGACAGGGTATGGGAGCAGTGATGCAGGGGGCCTATTACACACAATTAGTCATGAATTAGTGTTAATCAAGTGCTTTAGGAGACATACTAGTTGAGGGACATAAACAGGAACAAGTAAACATGCTGATTACATTTGAACAAGGGAGGGCAGAATTTTAAGCATGCTGAGTAAAGCAGTAAACAAGAAGTGCAATTTAACAGCATGAGCCATTAAGTCAAAATAAGGGAACACATAGAGTTGAGATTCAAAATTTGAACTAGTAATATACCAGTTGAAGAAGCAAAGTGCAGAAAAAGTAAAAGCAATCAGAGTTCCATAGTCTAGCCTTAGCTTTCAGCCGGCTAGACAAAGCAGTAGCACAAGTAATAGAGAAAGAAGAGAGAGTTTTGAGTGTGTATGTGTATGCTGAACTAATTGTTCGTCTCTTTATAGAAGAGAGGGTAGAGTATTAATAGCTTTGAAAACAGGCAGGAAAATAAGGTAACAAGTACTAACTTAGCATAATTATAGAAATAATACAAATTAGAAGCAATTAAAGACCTGGACTCCCTTTAATTAGGGAGTCATAGTTCAAACGGGTACAAGTTGTATCAAATAAGGAAAAGAATTGTTTGTAAGACTGATTTTACCATAATAGGAATAGTAAAAGCATGTAGCATGTAATAGGGTCTAAGTACAGAATAGTTTCAACATAAGGAAAGTACACGTTAATAAACAGCACATAAACAAGGCAGAGTATAATTTGATTCTGAAAATTAGTTCAAAGAATCACGGATGAGATTGAGGATCACAAGGAATCAGTACTAACCAAGGAAAGGATCACAAAAGTAAGGAAGCAATTTCGAAAAATCAGTACAGAGTTACAAGGAAAATAACCAAAATCAAAGATGTAGGTTTAAGGAGATTACATAGAATCAACATAAATTACGTGAACGAAAATAAATAGTCGGACCTATAAATAACACGGGTTTGGACGAAATCAAAGAAACCTTAAGAATAATAGCATACAGAATAGGAAGCACAATAGCATATAGAACACACATAAAGCCCAGAATGTTCATGATAGTCATGCAAACACACCGCAAATAAATTCAAACTTTGAATCGAACCCAGAAGTATTAGGGTTCTTGACAAAAAATGAGTCGATCCAAAAGGAAAGTCTCAGGTAATGTTTAAACATGCTAAAAATTACAGTAATCAGAAAGAAATCATTTTTTGCAAAAAAGTTTTGAAACCCTAGTTTGGAAAATGAAGAAACTGTTTAAAATCGGTGAAATATTTTGAAGAAAACAAGTGACAACCTTAAGAAACCCATAGATCTATCACAGATCTAAAAATATCGGAAGATTTATAACTAGGTTTTATTTTCAGAAAATGAAAGAGACGAAGAAAAGATTGGTTAAAACCCATGGATACACCTAGTTCGAGACAGATCTAAAGAAAAGTAAGAAATCTCAAAGGCTAGGGTTTCAGAGAACCCAAAGAAGATGAGAGAACATTAGATCGTTACCGGTTTTAGCCGGAAAAGCCATGGATCTGACTCAAATAGCCATGGATGGCCGGAAAAAAGACCATGGATAGAAGTTGAGCAAGGTCTGGACTAGATCTCTTTGAGATCTTTCCACGAAATCACAAAAGCGGGCCACCAGGGGACGTAGGAGACTAGTACACGTCTCAAACAGCCCTGGGAGTGCATGGATTGAGAGAGGATCGAAGGGGATTAGGGTTAGTTTGGGTGGCGACAGCTAGGGTTTGAGTTAGGTTTCAAAAAGAGTTGGAGAGGAAAGGGGATTCAAGGGCGGAGGATTGGTAGGAAATGAATTGGGTTCGGGGGTCGTTTGGGGTTAAAAATGGTAAGAGGCAACGTGGACCGTTGATCTCCCAGATCAACGGTCGAGATTAGAGAGGGTAGGTAGGGATCCAGGTTTGGGCTTGGGTCCGGTGGGTTTTCAAATGGGTTGGGGTCCGGTTTAAATTAAAATTGGGCTGGGGAATTGGGGTTTGATTTAGGCTATAATTGAAATACAAATGGGCTGTTATTTAAATAGCCGGTTTTCCCTTTTTAATTTATAAAAAATAGTAAATAGTTTCTGAAAAATAAATTAAAGGGCTAATATGATTTATAATACATAATTAACAATTAAAAAATACAGGATCCAATTTTATGCGTACAAAACATAATTAAACATAAAAATGGCTAATATTACAATTATGTGCAATTTAGCTTTAAAAATACTAAATATAATTATAAAAATATGTAAAAATTACTTTAGCCATACTTTTGGCATAAATATAAAAATCGAATAGATGAATTATCAAAAATAATAATTTTGGAAATAATTATTGGGGATTTTATGGGTAAAAAGGGAGAAAAAAATCAATTTAAACCTTTAAAAATATGGGAAAAATAATAAAACACTTGGACATGCTTATGTATGCATATGCTATTTTTGAAGTTATTTTGCATATTGAAAATATATAGGAAAAAATTGGGTATCAACGGTACTCCCTTATAATTGCAAAATCCTTGCCGTTGCTGTAAAGCTTTCACACGCAAAATCTCATCAATATACTCAACATATCTAGGAGTATTTTCCTCGCCAAATCCACCATGCAGAAACTTACAACTATTTCTATTCTTGCAAAATCCTTGAAATCTTACGTCTTTAAGAATGGAGGTCTGATTTTCAAGTTCTTTAAGACTTATAATGGTTTTCTTTTACTAAAAGGATATGTGACTTTTCTTTATTAATTGGATCAGTATGTGAAGAATGAAAATGAGCACAATCCATATGCTATTAAAATGATAGTCTTAGCAAGCTTATACATATTCTTTAATAGGGTGATGACTTGGCCACGATTCTCTTGAATTGTGCCACCTTGTTACAAGACTTTAAGAGTCATTACTTGAAAGGGAGGGGCTGCCACGTGACATCTTTAGTCTTTATCCAAAATACCTTAATTAACCACTAATTAATAATTAACTTTGTTAATTCCCGCATTAACCAATAATTAACCAATTACCCATATACTCAAGAATTATCTCAAATTACTTAAAATACTACTTGCATTTAACACACATCATGCACCTTACTGTCATGGTCATGTTGTACCTTGCATGACACTAGTCCATAAATACGCGATATTATAGCTTGGACCGTATTTTATCCTAAAATTTCAAACTTCGACGAAACTCATTTTCTTTGATTCGTTTACCCTCTAACCTTCACGAATTTACTTATCACTTGTTTGAAGTAACATAATACTTATAACCTCAAAAATAATCTCATTCCCGAGCTTATATCAATTTACTCATGGCGTACTTTCATGTACGAAAATATAGGGTGTAATAGTTGTACCGCAGACCAACGTGGGTTTCCAATAGAGAACGTTAGTACCATCCATTGTACACAGTGAGTCTCAACGACGAGACGAAACTTTAATACAATATACATTACGAGCAAAGAATCTAAATGCATAGAAAATATAAAGCTTCTAAGAACAATTCTAAAATAATTGCATAATAGCAGTTTATGAATATTCTAAAAGAAATTCTTTTCTTTTTCTTTATTATAAAAAAACTTCACTTTATACTTTGGGAGTTCCAACTATCCTGACCTATTTCTGTCTTAGTCACCGTGTGATCTGCACGGGTTCGATCTCAACCTGATCTAATAGGCCCAATCCATGAGGTGCCACTCGCTTCATGGTTCTCAGCGCTCATGTATCATACCTTAGCATGACTAAGTAAATTCTCAGCAATGAGACCCTCTTCTCGTGTGCTCCCTACTTTGGCACAAGTAGTTTCAGGAAGTCAACGCCTTGGTCAGGACCCTAGGCCTGGACGACGACCCCTTCTCAGAATAAAGGATACTCCCAAAAATCTTTTCTTTCTAAGACTTCTTTTTGTGACTTTTCAAGTCTAAATCTTTTATACATACTCATACTGGTATCCTTAAAATTTAAGGCATGGCATAAGAATGAAATAAACATTCAAAAGCTTTATAAAGATTCTTGCTCCTTCATGAATTTTCTACATGAAAATGGCATACAAGAATAACACAAAAATCTGAAAGTTTATGCACATATATAAAAATAATCATCTAAACTTTAGCTAGAAAATAATTCTAAGCTAATAGGTACATACTCACTCCAATTAAGTATATATTAACTCTTTTATGCAATTCATCAAACACCTTGTATGCGTGCTTTTGTGAGTTAAACCACTTTAGTAAAGGGGTATATCAACTCACCTCAAAATTCCTTGAGCCAATACGTAGGCCCCCAGTCTAATTTATACCTGTCAAACAATTGATCTTACAACAACCAGTGCATTTGAATTAATTTTAAAGTTTTACACCTAAATATGGAACTTACTGTTGATACAAAGAAAGAAGGGAATTAACTATTCAATTCTTACCTACTACTACTTTAGAATAATTGACAATAGGAAATTTTATATACCTGAGTTCAAGAATTAGTGATCTGTAAATAACCCTAGAATTTCGTTGTCTGCATAGATAGTCTTGATGCCTCTGTTTCTTGAGCCAGAATGTCGACTTATGTTTTTCAATGGCTTTCACGCCTTTTGCCTACCAAAAGCCCTTTATGGGCTTTAGGCTTGTCACGTGCCCTTTTCTTTTGTTTTCTCTTTTTTTTACTCAACTAGTAATTAATGATACCCACTTACAATAATTAATAATATTAAAATTATTAATATTCCCCTAATTGTATATCCAATTATTTAAATGTGTATATATATATATATATATATATATATATATATATATATATATATATACGGCCCGATCGGTCGTTGAGCATTTGCACTTCGCTCGTCAGTTCTCGGGCATGAACAACCCCGTATGATGTATAATGACTCATGTAAATCGTCGGTTTTAGTTTTCAGGTTAGTCGGAACAGATATGGAAGAATGATTCTCAGCTTGAAGCTTTAAATTTGAAAGGTTTGACCATGTTTTGACCTTTTTAGTATATGATCTTGGATTTGGATTTTTATTATTTGATTAACTCCATTAGGTGATTTTGGATTTAGGAGCGTGTTCGATATGTATTTTGGAGGCCCGTGGTAGATTTAGGCTTGAATTGGCGAAATTGGAAATTTGGCATTTTTCGGTCGACGGTGGAAATCTTGATATTTGGGTCGAAATGGAATTCCGTAAATTGGAGTAGGTCTGTTGTGTCATTTGGGGCGTGTGTGAAATATTTCAGGTCATTCGGGCGAGGTTTGATAGACTTTTTGATCGATAGCGGAATTCGGAAGCTTTTGAAACCTTAAACTTGAATCCGAGGGTGTTTTGATGATTTGATGTTGTTTTAAGTGTTCTGAGGGTTGGTACAAGTTTGAATAGTGTTATGTGACTTGTTGGCATGTTGTCGAGTTGCCGAGGGCCTCAGGTGAGTTTGGATGGTTGACGGATTGATTTTTGGCACTTAGAGAATGCGGGTGTGCTGTTGTTCTGTGATTTCCGCAGATGCGGACACGTGGCCGCAGGTGCGGTCACCGCAGGATCGAATGGTCATCGCAGGTGCGAAGTTTGGGCTGGTTGAGGTTCATCGCAGATGCGGAAGGGTTACCGCACCTGCGAGCCCGCAGGTGCGGCTAATTGGGTGCAGGTGCGCACCTGGGATCGCAGGTGCAGGTCCGCAGGTGCGAGGTTAGGGGCAGCGGGTGCGGTATGGCTGGGCAGATCATATAAATAATGGCCTTCGCGAAATTTAAGTCATTCTTCACCATTTTTATCCGAGATTAGAGCTTGTGGGCTATTTTGAAGAGGGAATCAAGGGGGTCTTCATTGAGGTGAGTTTCTTGGAACTAAAACTTGATTCTATGTTGATTCTTACTTGTTTAAACATGAAATTAGTGGAATTTGAAGCCTAAAATTTGGGATTTAGGGCTTCATGGTTGGAGACTTTGATTTGGGATTTGAGGGGTTGTTTGTGGTCGGATTTTGGTGCATTTGATATGCATAGATGTTAGAAACTAAGCGTCCACCAGACTGTATAGAGAACCAGATTCTCTATCAATTCCCACTGTAAGCACAGACTGTAAACCAACCAGTATAGGGAATCAGGTTCTCTAATAGTTCCCACAGTAACTCGGCAGTAAATAAAGAACACAGAGAATTTTTACATGGAAAAATCCTAAATCAAGGGGACAAAAACCACGACCTACACTTGTAGCCTTTCAACTTCACTAACTTGTAAACACTCGATTAAAAGCCACTTTGTAATGACTCTATGACAAAGACTTCACTCACTCTAACTTGTAATACACTAATCACAAGCCACTTTGTCACTCACTAGTTACAAAGACTTCAATCACTCTAACTTGTAATACACTAATCACAAGCCACTTTGTCACTAACTAGTTATAAAGGATTTAACTCAACTAACTTGTGATGCACTTACCACAAGCCACATTGTAATAAATCTATTACAAAGACTTCACAACTCGACTAACTCTAGCCAAGACACAAACACAAGGGTTTATGATTTATAAAGGGTTTCCTACACAATGCTTCTAACTAAGCTAAGTAGGAGTTAAGAATGAAGAACAAATAACAAAGACTCAACAAACCTAAGGACTTAAGATATCTTCAATCTTTGGATCTGGTCCTTGAGGTTGCAGCAGCTTTGTTCTTGAGAGGGGTTGTGGCTAGTACTTGAGAGAATATTTTCTTTTCTAATTTTGCAAGTGTTAGGGTAAATGTCTTGTACGTTGCATCAGGTTTATGCTACAAAATACATCACCATGGTGATGTCAATTCACAATGGTGATGTCAATTCTTGGTTAGTACATGCCTCTTCCTAATGGGAAGTGACTGCTGCATTGTCTGCTGCACTGTCGTGTGTACAGTTGCAGGCAGTCACTTTCTGCAGTTGCTTTCCAGCTGTATAGTTGACTTATACTTCTGTTAGGTGAACACCAAGGGATTAGGTCCCTAATCTGGTTCTTGTGAATCTAAAGGCACACTGCCCAGATTATCTTGAGTCGATTAACTTGAATGATTGTACCAGACATGCTTCAGGTCCTTTATCTGGTTCTCTCATGAAGTGAGTTGTTTTACCTTCCTTGATTGTATTTATACATGTGTGGCATCACTTACAATGATCTAAGCAAGGTAGGTAAAAAGCCTTCCACAGAAAGTTGACTTCTGCACTGTTCCTGTACAGTAGCATGTGCAGGCAGCAACTTTCCAGCTAGAGATTTGACTTCATACAGTCTCCTCAGGAACTGATAGGAACCTGTTCCCTCAGCTGTTCCTTCCATTCTGAAGAGTTGAGTTATATCCCACGCTGGATCCCAACCTGGAACTTTGTGATCTCAAGGTCTTGTAAATGTGTAACAGGTTCCTTATCTAGTTCTAGATAGTAAGTTTGTTAGATCGTCAAAACATAAAGTAAAGTACATATTCCCAAAGTACTTGTATCCTATCAATTTCCCCCTTTTTGATGATGACAGAGTAAGAATTGATATTCCTCCTAAGAACCAGATCTCCACATTGTTCCCCGTACGAATCAGCCATATTCCTCCTAAGAACCAAACCTAATGAACTGATCAGAACTGGTTCCTCAAGACTGTTTGGCAAATCATCAAAACTCAAAATACAATAACTTATCAATTTTCCCCTTTTTGATGATGACAAACCCAAAATTTATATAACACTTGAGAACCAGATTCCTTACATGTTTCCCTGCGGATCAGACCTATAATCAACATATTATCAGCAACGTTCCCCCTACGAAGCAGAGCTATCTTTCATGCACAACACAACATATCAATTCAATTCTGCTCCTTCCCTATGTTGACACCTATATAACTTCCCCCTTTTGGCATCATCGAAAAGAATAACAGAAGAAGCACAACCAAAAAGAAGTTTAGCAACATTAACTCATGCCACTTGGGCCACACAACATAAACAATAACAAGAACAACAAGCGAATGTCATTATAAAAAATAGGGTGATTGCCCATAGTAGAGTAATTATAATGAAAGCACAGTAGTTTCAACAATACATGATATGACAATTTAAACAACTAAAGTACCAATGGCATCAAATATAGGAATCAAAAGAAGATAACAGTTCAAGGGAATTTGGAAGGAGTGAAAGACATGGATCACTGGGCAGGAAGAAAAGTAAGGGGCTAAGGCCTTGATGAGCTTGTCCACTCGTTCATTTTCTCTCCTTTGATCAATGATCATCTGCTCTCTCAGTTCCTTTACCTGTTTCCTCAATCTTTCATTTTCACCCTTCAACTTGGCATTCTATTCTGCCGAGGGTCTATGAGGACCAGGTTCTCAACCTATCTGAGTAGGTTGAACCATCAATCAGATCACCAAGAATCTCCCCAAGCTTCTTCTCATCAAGAAAAAACTCAGTCCCATGAACATATAGCATCAGAGTATCACATAAAACATAGAAGTTTTTACTTCTTCTTCATATACGTTAGGAAAAGAGATGAGTCTATTTTTGGAACTCAACAATGTCAAGAAGTTCCTCCATTTTTTCAGCAACATTAGAGTCAATACTTTGCCTAACAGCACCTTTTGAGACTTCAGAGTCTTCTACCTCTCCAAACCTGATGACTCAACCCTTTGCTTCTGTAAGGAACCAGGTTCCTCACTTACACTACCATTTCTATCTCTGAGCAGCCATGTCTCCCTGTTCTTCTTCTTAATCTGTTTACCCTTATCATCTGCTGCATTTTTCTCAGCAAACTTGCTTTTCTCCAATATTTTTTTTATAATTCTTTCTCACAAGTAAAGATTTCATTTCATTCTCTCTTCCACAATCACATCAGTAGGTCATACCACTTCATCATCAATCAGCCTACTTTTTATCAATCCTTTTGACTGGAGCGGAAGTTCATTTAAACATAGAACTCAGAAAGAAAAAATATCATCATTAAAATTGACTTCCTGGGAAGGAATTGAGGGATCAGGTCCCTCATTCAGTTATACATTTACTAATTTCTCCATCCTTCAAGACTTTCACAAATCCAGCAACAATTTCAACCTCATGCTCTAGAATATTAGATCTACCCTATTCCCTTTCAGTTAAACTTCCATCAAAATCTACCAAAGACTTCTTGGGGTTTTTATTCAAATGGAGTTAGGATTTTGGAAAAGTGACAGAGTTGGGTTCACTTCTGGCATATTTTGAGAGAAGGATTTCTTTTTTTTTTAGACAAGATTGATGTTGGTTTTGAAGAAAAGAATCGGTTTTGGTTGGGTGTAAGGTAGAGAAGTGGTTTTTTGGGGCAACGGGTCAGTTCAGAAGAGGTTTAACATTTTGGACTTCAAAAATCATGAGAGAGGCAGGAGAAAGGCGGGAATAAATTAATGACATGACACTTCAGTAGCTTCAAAAGGCATATAAGTATTGAAGAAACCACTAACCTGAGTCGCAGGAACCAGGTTCCTTGACAGTTTTTGAAAATCTGGGCAAAGACTTCTAGAAGTGCAATGGCACTCTTACTTGTTTTTGTCCTGAAACTGCCATATGCGTATACCTGTAACAGCATAGATTTGAGTTAGATGTCGCCAAAAAATACTTCTTTGTACTTTCCTTCATAACGTAGCCAATCATCGAGGGACCAGGTCCCTATGTTAAGCTTGATCAACCCCAACTCCAGACGATTTCTTTCAAAGTGTTCAATGCTCATCGCCTTGGTGAAGATTTCTGCTACCTGGTCCTCCATCTTCCAGCACTTCATACAAATCAGAGCCTTTTATACATTATCCCTCAAAAAATGATGTCGCACATCAATGCGTTTTGTCCTCTTGTGTTGTACCGGGTTCAAGCTGTAAATACACCAAAGTATTCAAGATGTTGATTTATATTTTGAAGGGATGTGAACTCTTTTGCTTCTAGTTGGATACTTGAACTTCAGAATTTGAAGGACCAGGTTCTTCCATATGTGAATCATCATTGACATCAACAGAATTATGACTCCCAATATTTTGTTCTACATCAGGAGCACCTAATGCTGCATTAACAACCCTATGTTCAGCTCAAGTCGAGGTGATAAAGGGACCAGGTTCCTCTGTGCCTTTTGGAGATTCTAATGCATCTCCTTCATCCTTCTGCTTGACTTGACTCATTAAATCAATCTTTCCATTTGCAATATCTATAGCTTCACCAGGAGCATTTGTGAATTCTTCATCTTCATCTTCTTTGTTATGTGATACTTTGCCACCATTGTTGAGAACAAAACATTTTGCATCCAAAGGATCTGGGGTAACTCAACTTGGCTTTTCTCCCATTGAGCAGTTCATAAAGAGACTTCTCGAGAAAGGACCTGATTATGCACTTGTTAATCAAGTAGCAAGCAATGTTGACTACTTTAGCGCATGAACCAGGTTCTCCATAACAACTTGTTCAACAAGTAGAAACTCACATGCCCAATCATCTTCACCATAACTTAGCATCATCATCAGTGACACTTAGGCATGTTAGATCACCGCCATGCAGGGACTTAAAATCAGCAACGAACATTCTTGTATCTTTTGGCCACAAGCACCACCTCACTGGTCACAAGATTGTGACTATGCATATCTTGGACAAGAATTCTACTTTATTTCCCTTCTCACATATCTGAGAAACACTCAAGAGACTGTACTTCAAGCCATTGACATAGTACATGTTCTCAATTGAGTGAGTGAGTGACTTCCCAATCCTTCTTACTCCTAGAGTGTACCCCGTTTAGCTATTTCCAAAGGGTACACTCTCTCCTTGCAGGGCCTTCAGTGAAAGAAAATCATTTGTACTTCCAGTAATGAGCTTCGAACAGCCGTTGTCCATGTACCACTGTTGACTGCTCCTTTTCATTGTTCCCTGCACAAGGAAATCAAGGGTTAGACTTAGGAACCCAAACAAGTTTGGGTCCCTTGTAATGATAGAAAGGGCAGATCAAACTTCTTTTTGCCTATAAAGGCAGCACATATTTTCTTTTCAGGGAACCAGGTTCCTCATCAGTACGCCTCTTTTCAACAAAAACTTTGTTTTTCTGCAAAGACTGAATTTTAGTTTTACAAGAGTCCTTGTAATGACATGTTTGACCATAGTGAGTGCACCACCTCTTATGAGCCACAGTTACATACTTGCTATGGGGATAATAGCAGGTTTTAGCCTTTTGGAACCCAATTCCTTGCCTGTTCCACCATTACTCTTATGACAACAATCATTTCCTTTGAAATTTCTGTTGGAACTTCTTTTTTTTGGAATTCCACAATTTTTTCGAATCATCTTTGGAATCTTCGAGTGAGATACTCCATGTCAGATTCATCACTACTTGAGTCTTTGTTGGGAGCCTTGAGAACCAGGTGCTTCTCCTTCTTGGGCTCTCTTCTTTCAAGATCATTCTTTCTCTCCATCTCATAAGTTTTGAGATTTCCAATGAGTTCATCAATGGTTAGCTTCTGCAAATCCTTGGCTTCAGTGATGGCATTCACTTTACTTTCCCAAGAACTTGGTAAAATACTGAGTATTTTCCGGACCAGCTTGTTTTTTGGGATGACTTCACCAAAGGAGTGAAGCTCATTGATAATGGAGGTGAAATGTGTGTGCATATCTTGAATAGACTCATCCTCCTTCATCTTAAAAAGCTCATACTCAGTAGTAAGCATATCAATTTTGGACTGCTTAACCTGAGTAGTTCCCTCATGGGCAGATTGAAGAGCTTCCCAAATCTCCTTAACAGACTGACAAGCTGAGATGCGGTTGTACTCATCTGGTTCGATGCCACAAACAAGAATCCTCTTTGCCCTAAAATTCTTCTCAATAGCCTTTCTATCAGCATCATTGTACTCTTTTCTTATTTTCGGGACTGTAACTATTCCCTCACCAATAGTTTTCATGGGAATAAAAGGTCCATCACAGATTACATCCCACAGCTTTGAGTCCTCAGCCATAATGAAGTCATGCATTCTTGTTTTCCACCAACCATAGTATTGGCCGTTGAATCTTGGTGGTCTGTACGTTGATTGTCCTTCCTCGTAATTTAGTGGAGCAGCCATGTAGATCCTTCCTAGTGTTAACCATTTAGAAACAACCTGCTCTAATACCAATTGTTAGAAACTAAGCGTCCACCAAAGTGTATAGAGAGCCAGATTCTCTATCAATTCCCACTGTAAGCATAGACTGTAAAACCAACCAGTATAGGGAATCAGGTTCTCTAATTGTTCCCGCAGTAACTCAGCAGTAAATAAAGAACATAAAGAATTTTTACGTGGGAAAATCCCAACTCAAGGAGACAAAAACCACGACCTACACTTGTAGTCTTTCAACTTCACTAACTTGTAAACACTCGATTACACGCCACTTTGTAATGACTCTATTACAAAGACTTCACTCACTCTAACTTGTAATACACTAATCACAAGCCACTTTGCCACTCACTAGTTACAAAGACTTCAATCACTCTAACATGTAATACTCTAATCACAAGCCACTTGGTCACTAACTAGTTACAAAGGATTTAACTCAACTAACTTGTGATGCACTTACCACAAGCCACTTTGTAATAACTCTATTACAAAGGCTTCACAACTCCACTAACTCTAGCCAAGACACAAACACAAGGGTTTATGATTTATAAAGGGTTTCCTACACAATGCTTCTAACAAAGCTAAGTAGGAGTTACAAATGAAGAAAAAATAACAAAGACTCAACAAACCTAAGGACTTAAGATATCTTCAATCTTTGGATTTGGTCCTTGAGGTTGTAGCAGCTTTGTTCTTGAGAGAGGTTGTGGCTAGCACTTGAGAAAATATTTTCTTTTCTAATTTTGCAAGTGTTAGGGTAAATGTCTTGTGCCTTGCATCATGTTTATACTACAAAGGACATCACCATGGTGATGTCAATTCACAATGGTGATGTCAATTCTTGGTTTGTACATGCCTCTTCCCAATGGGAAGTGACTGCTGCACTGTCTGCTGCACTGTCACGTGTACAGTTGCAGGCAGTCACTTTCTGCAGTTTCTTTCAAGCTGTATAGTTGACTTATACTTGTGTCAGGGGAACACCAAGGGATTAGGTCCCTAATCTGGTTCTTGTGAATCTAAAGGCACACTGCCCAGATTATCTTGAGTCCATTAACTTGAATGATTGTACCAGGCATGCTTCAGATCCTTTATCTGGTTCTCTCATGAAGTGAGTTGTTTTACCTTCCTTTATTGTATGTATACATGTGTGACATCACTTACAATGATATAAGCAAGGTAGGTAAAGAGCCTTCCATAGAAAGTTGACTGCTGCACTGTTCCTATACAGTAGCGTGTGAGGCACCAACTTTCCAGCTGGAGGTTTGACTTCATACAGTCTCCTCAGGAACTGATAGGAACCTGTTCCCTCAGCTGTTCCTTCCACTCTGAAGAGTTGAGTTATGTCCCACGCTGGATCCCAACCTGGAACAATGTGAATTCAAGGTCTTGTAAATGTGTAACAGGTTCCTTATCTAGTTTTGGATGGTAAGTTTGTTAGATCATCAAAACATAAACTAAAATACTTATTCCCAATGTACTTGTAACCTATCAATAGACTCGTAGGAGGATAAGGATTATAGTGATGTGATTTTTATCGGAATCCGAGACATGGGCCCGGGGGTCGAGTTTGACCAATTTCGGGATTTTTTATGTAATTTGATTATTGTCGCGTGGGCTTTGTTCCCTTAGCGTGTATTGATGTTATGAATCTAATTTTGGATAGATTTGAGGCGAATTGAGGCTGAGTCGAGAGGCAAGGGCATCGCGATGTAGATTCTCATCCGGATTGAGGTAAGTAATGATTGTAAATGTTGTCCTGAGGGTATGAAGCCGCGGATTTCACATCGTTGTGCTACTTTGAGGTGACAACATGCTAGATGACGAGCGTGGGATCGTGCAACGTTGGGGATTGTGATTTGGTCCTTCCCATACGCCTATTGAATCGCGTATTTGATTGAAAACTATTTGATACTATTGTGTTTTGTAGAGTATTATCATGTTTTGAGCTGAATTCCATACTTGGGCCTCGTGCCAACTATTTGGACCCTTATGGGCTTTTCACTACTATTCCTCACTGTTTTGACTTAATATTTGCACTCAGTCATGCTGTGTTTTACTGATTTCATAACTTAGCCTTATTTACTTAGTTTTGATACTATATATGACATTTTGGGCTGAACGCCCTGTTTTATTGATAGTCCGAGTTGCTTGTGAGGTTGATGGCTGAGAGAGAGGCCGAGAACCTGATTGTGAGGTTGATGACTTAGAGAGGCCAAGGGCCTGATTGTGAGGTTGATGACTAAGAGAGGCCGAGGGCCTGGTTGTGAGGATTATATATTTATGGATCGGGCTGCACGCCGCAGCGATATATATATATATATATATATATATATATATATATATATATATATATATATATATATATATATATATATATATGCATATGTATGTATGTATGTATGTATGTATTTGGATCGGGCTGCACGCCGCAACGATATAGCGCTTGGGCTATAGGAGCCCCTCCGGAGTCTGCACACCCCCAGTGAGCGCAGTCGACTATATATATGGATCGGGCTGCACGCCACAGCAGTTATTTTAAGGTACCTATTAAGCGTGAGTGCTGAGTGTGAGCGCTGATTGATGAGAGTTGAGTTTCGAGTGACTGAGAGGCTATATATATGAGTGATGCTTTGCCCGAGGGGCTTGTTTTCTATGAAATTACTGTTTTCACTCTTCCTTAAAGTGAATCTCTATTGAATATGCCGATTAAATTACCGATTAAATTCATCTTTATACTGAGCCTCTATAGAAAATGTTAAACAAATGTTTTAAACAACTTTTATCGAAATTGGAGCTTTTACTAGATGTTGGATACTTAATCACTGCTTTGGCTTTGCTATCTCCTCTGAGACTTTTTTTTCTGTTAGGAGATGTATATGTTTTATGTCTGCCCGAGGGGCTGTATACGAACTATGTTTTTCCCGAGGGGCCAATAATGATTTTTCTTCACTTTCACTATGAACTACATTGAACTTCTACTGAAACTGTTAGAAAGACATTTTTGAAAGGATTTTTACTGAAATCGGAGTTTAATGAGATGACTTGATTTGTATCCTGTTTTGGATGCATATTGTACCCACCGTGGTGCTATGATGTGGTTTACGTGATTTCTTACTGCTCAATCATTGTTTACTTTTATTACTTATTGAGTTGGCGTACTCACATTACTCCCTGCACCTTGTGTGGAGATTCAGGTATTTATGAGCTCAGTGGCAGGTTCATCGGAGTTAGCAAGGTAGCTTCTTGTCGATCGCAACCCTGCTTTTCTCCCTTCTTATTCTCCCTTAGTGTATTATGTGATTTTTCCGACCATGTTGGTCTTGATGTTGTCAGACAGTTGTAGTAGATGCTCATGACTTGTGACACCCCGATGTCGGGCTTGTGTTATATTTCCGCACTGGTTATTCAGACTCATATTATGATATTTCTTGTTAATTAATGGCTTAAAATGACTTTTATAGAATAATGTTTGATTTGGGAATTGTGTCGGCTGGCCTAGTTTCACGATAGGCGCCATCACGACCGGGTCGGTTTTAGGGTCGTGTATATATATATATATATATATATATATATATATATATATATATATTGCGCTCTAGGCAAGTTTAAAAAAAAATTAATTCTATAATTAGCGTGTCTCGAAACTTCTATCGATTTGAGGAGTGTTACATGAACCAAATACAAAAATCATGTATTAGAATTTTAATAAAGTTTAAAAATATTTTTGTGGGGCAATGTCTCTTTCGTTATAAAATTAACCACACATAATTAACATTCATCATTTTTAGGAACTTATACTATTTTCTTTAATTATACTTTATAACTGAAAACATATTTTTAATAATATTTATGCGAAATTTAAAAAGGTTTACTCATGACATGGGTACACGCACAACTATTCTAAGATCTAGTGTTCCAAAATTATATGAAAGATAAAGTTAGAGTTACAATACAGCAGAAGTTGCCTAGTAAAATTGCAACAGAAATTGAACCCTCGATTTTATTTGACTCCACGAATGACGATAACAACAACAACAACAATAATCTAGTAGAATTCTACTAGTAGGGTATCGGAAGGGTAGAGTGTACGCAGACCTTACACCTACCCCGGAGGGATAGAGAGGCTGTTTCCGGGAGACCCTCGGCTCAGAGATAATAGATCCATAACAACGACAAAAACTAGAAAAATAGTATCTGCGTCGTAAAATACAACAAATAATTGGAAAGGCCAAAATGTGAAAGACAACAAAAATGTGAAACACAACAAAAACCACTAGCAGTCCTAGACAAAATACTATCAGACTACGCGGCACAGCGAGGAGAAACGCTCGACTACCCCCTAACCTACAACTCTAATGCTCGACCTCCGCACCTTCCTATCAAGGGCCATGTGCTTAGCGATATGAAATAAATCTACAAATGAAGCGACATTATATTACAGGGCTAACTTCGACCGTCTAATCAGAGGCACCAGTGCATACATAAGAGTTTGATTTCATCAAGTAAAATGTCTAAAGGAAAAAAACAGAAAAACACGAAAATCACAGCTCACAAGTTGCAAAGACTCAATTCCTAGAATGACTTAGTACGTAGCCCCAACGTAAGGCGAGGGAACCAAACAAAGCGCATTTTTTCTTTCAAGACTTGTGCTAAATTTTTCAGCCATGTCTATCTCGTCAGGGCTCATCCCATTAGGAAGTTTCCAGTCAAAATGGTAAAGTAATAGCGCGAGAGGGACTTCCACGCCGGCCATTCCGAAAGGCATACCAGGACACATTCTCCTTCCCACCCCAAATGGCGTGTACTCAAAATGTGTTCCAGTTATATCAATTGGACTGCCCTCAAACCTCTCCGGCTCAAATGTTTCAGGATTTTCCCAGTATTTTGGATCCCTTCCAATAGCCCAGAGATTCACTAGTACTACTGTTTTATTTGGTATTGTATACCCGTTGATCTTGCACTCATCCCTCGATTCTCTAGGGAATGAAAGGGGACCTGGGGGATGAAGTCTAAGAGTTTCCTTGATCACCATCCTCAAGTAGGTGAGTTTTTGAATGTGACTTTGGTCAATTCTTTCTCTTCCCAGCTTGAGGACTTGTCTCACTTCAACTTGTGCTTTCTTCATTATTCTCGGATTCCTTACCAGCTCTGATAATGCCCATTCTGTGACTGTGGTTGTGCTTGTAGTTCCAGCAACAAACATATCCTGCTAGTCATCAATTCAATTTATTAGGACCATCATATATAAGCGGCAGAGAAAAATAGTTGCTACTTCATTAATATTAAAGCTATTGTTGAAAATAATTAACAAATTTAGTCTTGAAATTCCAAAGTGACAACTATTTTGGGACAAATTTTTTGAGCTAGAGCGACAGTTAAAATAGGGCGGAAGGAATAATAATGAAAACTTGAAAAGGTAGACAAAGTGGAAGCGGTTCAACAAGTCGAACAACCTAGAAATAGTTACTACTCCTTCCGTTCCAAATTATATGAGGTGACTTAGGCATGAAGTTTAACAAAGAAATACAAACTATTGAAACATGTTGTTTTATACATGTTACTACTGCTATATAAACAATATTTATGTAGCTATATAGTTTCGGAACATGCTCTTTTAATTTTTAAACATGTCATGATGACAATAAATGCTTTTCATCAACGGTAAATTACAATATTTTAATTTAAATTTTTTCCAAACATAAAAGTATATCAATCTATTTGAAATTAATTGCGTAATAAGGAAATAGTGTGAAACAAAAGTATATTCTGGAAATAGTGATAATAACCAAAGGATGTACTAACTGTTCCAATTTTAGATATTTCAGTTCACATGTAAAATGAAAAAAGGAGAACAATTAGAACAAATTAGCAATAGAAATAAGAGAAGATTCTACTTACGAAGACTACGGCTTTGATATTATTCCTGGTGATAGGAATTAGAAAATCTTGGCTCTCTTTAAGCCTCAGAAGTACATCAACGATATCTTCCTCTATTGGTTTGGCAGAAGTTCCTCTTTTAATTTCGTGTTCACGAATAATTTCTTCAACAACATGATCTGCCTTCTGATGCATTTTAGTTAGTTTTTTCTTTAATCCACCAATTAATTGAAGTATTTTTATAGAAGGGAAAAGATCCTCGGGGCTGAACATGCCCGCGGATGTCACTACTTCTCTCATAACCATTAACAAAGTCTCCTGATCTGAACAAGTCCTTCCAACAGTAGCTTTACAAGTGATGGCAAATTGCATTAAACTTAGTCTTTCACTCAAGTTTATCGGTGTTCCTATGTCGTGTTCCTGTATCGACATAACAAGACTGCTCACCTCGTCAAACATCATAGGAAAAAATGACTGGATCTTCCTCTGCCCAAGGAGTTCTGAGTTGCAAATTTTGCGCATCTGTCTCCAGAAATCACCGTATTGAGCAAACACAATGTTAGAAAAATCGTACCACACTATTTTCCCGACCAGAAGTTGGGGCCTGTTAGCAAAGGTGAGATCATGTGTTGACAACAACTCTTTGGCAACTTCTGCTGATGATACCACAACTGCCAAACGTTGACCGAGCTTTAAGTGCATCAAAGGCCCGTACTCATCGGCTAAATTACGCAGAGCAACATGTGGTCGGAACTCGGATGATCCGAGGCAGAGCAGTTGGTGCAAGTTCCCTATCAATGGGAGCTTCCTTGGCCCCGGAGGCAAATTTTGCTTACTGTTGTTATATCTTCTATACTCCTTGATAATGAAACATAAGGATAAGAGGAGAAGGAAAGTGGAAATTACGAAATCCATTTGAATTTCCATGGGAACTTGTAGGGAGAATGAAGAAAGTAGATGGAGTTTCAGCGTTTTGTTCGTATGAAACACAACTTAGCTAGGTCATTTCTCTATATTTAATTCCTATTTCAACTTGCAATTTGTATTGGACTTGTGGAATAATCTGAGCATTCAACTTAAAACACTTAAAATAATGGTTGGAGTTACCCGTGATATCATAACCCTTTGGAAATACTTACACAATTGACGAGGAATAAATGTATTCTGCAACAAGACGTGATCATATTATAATTCATTTTTTATGTCTGCACTTCTATCTTAATATTGACACTTCCATGGCCTTCATCGTGTACATATGACTGGTTAAGGAGGCCCAGCACATGCAATATTTTCATCTTTCAATTGTTCTAATATTTTTCAACCGTTCTATAAAGATTATCACTAATTTTCTTAAGTGTCTTCTTATGACATAGCACTCACGGAGTACTCCTTAAATAAAATCAACGAAGTAACAATCAAGAAATATTCCGTCCATTTTTGACATTGTTTGACTAGGCCGGATTCTAATTCACATAGGGCGAAAGGATATCTCCCGATTCTAATTCACAAATTAGCTTAATCGGTTAATCATACGCATTTCAACATAAATCATATTTAAATTTGGTTCTGATCAGGTTGACTCTACCTTACATCAGGATTCCATTTGTTCACCAAATAGACATAATATAAACCAAGATTGAATAGTTAAATCAATGGAGGAAAAATCGAGAAATATTCAAGAATAATCATTGGCTAAGGGTACATGATAACTGTCACGACCCAATTTTCCATATAGGCTGTAATGGTGCCCAATGTCGCCGCTGGACAAGCCAATAGTGAACTAGACATGTATTTGTTCTTTTTAATAATTTCAAAGTAGTTAATTTTTTTATTTATTGAGAAAGTGATTAGTGGAAAATTATAGTAAAGTAAAAGCATAAACCGATGAGAGAATAAATGTAGTGAATCTAATACTCAAAATCATAAAGTGTCTATTAGAATGTTCCCAAACTCGGCGTCACAAGTGTATGAGCAACTAGTAGAATATACGAAACCACCTATGCTACTCTCTAGAATAAGATAGACAAAAGTTAAATACAAATGAGAGACTACGAGTGCTATAGAACGGACATAGAGAGCATCTCACCACTATGCCTCGGGGTAACGGGGGTGCGCACCTGAATAACTGCCACATGCACCTGCCTCAGATCCTACACGATTAGTGTAGAAGTGTAGCGTGAGTACATAAACAACATGTACCCAGTAAGTATCTAGTCTAACCTCGAAAAAGTAGCGACGAGGGGTCGACATCGACACTTACTATGGGCCAATGAATAAAGTACAGAAATCCTAAATAGGCATGGAATACATCAATAATAATAATAACACAGTAACAAATAGAAAATAAGTGATTCTTTAACTAAAAATCAATTTAAAATCTCCAAGTAGAACATACTAACTCCAACAAATACGGTCCATCAAATAAATTATAGTTTCTCAAGTCATGAAGGTAATATTAAGCGTAATCGGACTCCGAGTATTATCATGCACGATTTATGCCGAGGTTGTACGGTCCGATCCAGAATAGTGTGTACACTGCCTAGGGTCGAGCGGTACGAACCATAGATGCATCTATTATAATGCGAGGCATTCGTGCCACTCCACAAGAAGAGAAAATACTCTACGAACATCCGATTTAACGGTTATCACAAGACTAATACACAAGGAGGCATGCTTTCTATCAACGGTCAAGTAACTCGCCAAAACTTAAAAGGAGTGAAGTTCGGTCGTTAGGAATCCTTTATCAAGTTTCAATATAAATTAAGCACTTAAATTAACAAGTAGAGTTCAAACAATACAAGTATTTCATGATAGGTTCCTAAAACTACCCGGACATAAGCATGATTTGTAGCTACGCACGGATTCTCGTCACTTCGTGCATGCGTAGCATCCACAATTAGAAGCAAATAGTAATTTAAAATACCTATGGGGTAATTTAAAACACCTATGGGGTAATTTAAAACACCTATGAAGGTTGACCCCTCCACCGAACCTTTACCGCAGAAATATTCATAGACCTCAACTAGCGAACCTGCTTGTCAACAATGGCAACTGGCTCCTCCTCATAACCCAGGCTCTCATCTAGCTGAACCGTGTTGTAGTCTTACACATGCAACCTGTCGGCATGATACTTCCGGAGCATAGACACATGAAAAATCGGATGAACTCCCGATAGACTGGGAGGCAAAGCAAGCTCATAAACAACCTCCCCAACTTGCCTCAACACCTCAAATGGACCTATAAACCTAGGGCTCAACTTGCCGTTCTTCCCAAATATCATGGTTCCCTTCATCGGTGAGACTTTGTAGAGAGCCTTCTCGCCCACCATAAATGATAAATCACGCGCCTTTTGATCCGCGTAACTCTTCTGTCTCGATTGTGCTGTGCGAAGTCACTCCTGAATTACTTCACCTTCTCCAAGTCATCCTTCACTAAATCAGTACCATATAACCTAGCCTCGCCATGCTCAAACCATCTAATGGGCGAACGACATTGCCAATCATACAAGGCCTCAAATGGAGCCATCTCAATGCTGGACTGATAACTGTTGTTATCACTAAACTCGGCCAAAGTAAAGAATTGATCCCACTAACCTCCGAAGTCAATCACGCATGCTCTGAGATATCCTCCAAGATCTGAACTGTCCGCTCCAACTACCTGTGGGTCTGCAGATGAAAGGCTATGTTGAGCTCTACTCGGGTACTCAACTCGCTCTGAACCACTCTCCAGAAGCGCGAAGTGAAGCGAGGGCATCTATCTGAAATGATGGAAACAGATACACCATATAAGCGAACTTTCTCCTGAATGTAAATCTGGGCCAATCTCTCTGAAGAATACGTAGTCACAACCGGAATAAAGTGTGCCGACTTGATCAACCTGTCGACAATGACCTAAACTGCATCAAACTTCCTCAAAGTCTGTGGCAACCCAACTACAAAGTCCATAGTGATGCGCTCCCATTTTCACTCAGGTACAACCATCTGCTGAAGTAGGCCACCTGGCCCCTGGTGCTCATACTTAACCTGCTGGCAATTTAGGCCCCTCTCTACAAACTCAACTATGTCCTTCTTCATCCGCTACCACCAATAATGCTGCCTTAGGTCGCGATACATCTTCGTAGCACCTGGATTAATAGAATACCGAGAACTGTGTGCCTCCTCTAGAATCTTTTCCCTCAACCCATCAGAATTAGGAACACATAGACGACCCTGGAGTCGCAGAACACCGTCCTCACCGATAGTACGTACCTCCTTAGCACTAGCCTGTAGTACCGTCTCCCTAAGAACCATCAAGTGCGGATCGTCGTGCTAACGAGCCTTGATCTGCTCGAATAATAAAGACTGAGTGACGACGCATGCAAGAACTCGACTGGGCTCGAAATATCCAACCTCACAGTTTGTTAGCAAAGGACTGAATGTCCAAAGACAATGGCCTCTCCCCTTCTAAAATGAAGGCCAAACTACTCATACTCTCGGCCTTCCTGCTCAAGGCATTCGTAACCACATTCTCCTTCCCAGGAAGATAAAGGATGGTAATATCATAGCTCTTTAGTAACTCAAGCCACCTGCGCTGCCTCAAATTGAGATCCCTCTGCTTGAACAAATGCTGCAAGCTGCGATGATCAGTTAAAACTAACAGGACACCCCATAAAGATAATGCTTGCAGATATTGAGAGCATGAACTATCGCGGCCAACTCCAAATCGTGTACAGGGTAATTTTTCTTGTAGGTCTTCAGCTGACGTGAAGCATATGCAATAACTCGCCCCTCCTGCATCAATGCACAACCCAGGACAACGCGTGAAGCATCACAATACACAATATACACCCCTAAATCGAAAGGCAATACTAACACCGGTGATGTAGTCAATATGGTCTTGAGCTTCTGAAAGCTCGCCTCGCAATCATCGGACCATCAAAATGGAGCACCCTTCTGGGTCAATCTAGTCAAAGGTGCTGCAATAGATGAGAACCCCTCCACAAACCGGCGATAATAACCTGCTAACCTCAAGAAGCTCCTGATCTCGGTCGCTGTGGTAGGACGAGGTCAACACTTTACTGCCTCGATCTTCCTGGGATATACCTTAATACCCTCGCCTGATACAACATGCCCCAAGAAAGCCAAAGAATCTAACCAGAACTTGCACTTGGAGGACTTAGCTTATAGCTTCTGTTCCTGCAAGGTCTGAAGCACAACTCTCAAATGTTACTCGTGCTCCTCCATGCTACGCGAGTAGATCAATATGTCATCAATGAAGACAATGACAAATGAGTCAATGTATGTCCTAAATACCCGAATCATCAAGTCCATAAACGCCGCCGCGACATTGGTCAAGCCGAAGGACATCACCAAAAACTCATAATGGCCATATCTAGTCCGGAAAGCCATGTTCGGAACATCCGAGTCATGAATCTTCAGCTGATGATGCCTCGATCTCAAGTCAGTCTTAGAGAACACCCTGGCACCCTGCAACTGGTCAAACAAATCATCAATCCGTGGAAACAGGTACTTGTTCTTAATGGTAACTTTGTTCAACTGGCAGTAATCAATGCACATCCGCATAGTCCTGTCTTTATTCTTCACAAATAACACTGTTGCACCCCAAGACGACACACTCGGTTTGACAAAGCCCTTTTCTAGCAACTCCTCAAGATGTTCTTTCAATTTCCTCAACTCTTTCGAAGCCATGCAGTACGGTGGAATAGAGATAGGCTGGGTACTTGGAGCTAAATCAATACAGAAATTGATATCACAATCTGGTGGCATGCATGGAAGATCTGAAGGAAACACATCGGGGAACTCCTACACCACAGGCACTTAATCAATCGTCGGAGTCTCCACAACAGTATCCCGAACATAAGCTAGATAAGCCAAACAACCCTTCTCGACTATGTGTCGAGCCTTCAGGAAAAAGATAACGGACTAGATGCACTGATCTCAAAGTCGGTCATATCGAGCAACAAAAAATATGCTCTACTCTCATAGCAACAGAAAGTCACGATACAGGACCGGTAAATTCAATCCATAACAACAAAATCGCCCACTTGCGTAGACACATATACAGGAGTAACCAAGGCCTCGCGAGGAGCACCTAAAAAATGAGCAAACAGAGATGAAACATATGAATACGTAGACCCTGGATCAAATAGTATCACAGACAGAAATAATACACGTGATCATGACATCTCAGGCTACTGTATATGGTTTTGTTGGAAAGGCATGGAACCTTGCTAGAGCGCCACCTGACTTGCCTCCACCTCTAGGGAGGCCCCTACCCATCTGCCATCCGCCTCTGTGTGGCCAGGCGAATGGTGCTGCATCGGGTGCGATATTCATAGGATTATGACCCCGTTGTACTGCCTTGCCCCGAAGCCTGGGGCAGAATCTCCTCACATGACCAAGATCCCTGCACTCGAAACAACCTCTCGGTGCGGAAGTTGACTGACCCTGAGTCTGGCTCTGGGGACTTGAACTCCCATTGGAGGAACCCTGAATAGCCGATGGACGGTAGGAGCTTTTTGGAATGGCGCTGAAATAGAGCTGCACTAGAGCACCCCGAGAAGGCGGCGATGCTAGATACGTGGGCTTGCTAGATTGGCCCCTCACAAACTGGCCTCTGCCCCCAGACGAAGCACCACTGAACCCTCTAGGATATCAAAACCGATTGTCCCTCGGTGTCTGCTCTCGACCCTGTTGACGAATACCCTTGATCCTCTGAGCCATCTCTACAACCTGCTCGTAAGGAGTCCTCATCTAAACCTCTCAGGCCATAATGACCTGGATACCATAGTGCAAACCCACAACAAATCTCCACACTCTCTCTCCTTATAGTTGGTCACAAACATTTGTCCCTGCTGGAGCCGCTCGAACTGACCCTGTAACTCTTCCCTTTGAGAGAGTGGGATATTTCTCTCTAGAAAGAGATGTGTGAACTCGTCCCAAGTCAAGGGAGGAGAACCTACTGGTCTGCTGAGAAGATAGGACTGCCACCATCTACGGGCCATGCCCTCCAGCTGAAATGTGGTAAAGTCCGCCCCGTGGGACTCCAATATCATCATGTTGTGCAGTCTGTCCCTGCAACGATCAATAAAGTTCCGGGGTCCTCATGTGTCTCACCGCCAAAGGCAGGAGGATGTAGCCTGGTCCATCTATTCAATAGCTTCTGCGGCTTGCTGGTCGCGGGTGGTCTGGGCTCTAGTATAGCCGCTGCAACTGGCTGAGCTCCGCCCATGAGTAGTGCACCCGGGGTCTGATATACGGCAGTTGCATGCCCTGGAGCCTGAGTGGTAGGGGTCTGTGCTCCCCCTCTCGCCTAAGATGTGGTTGGATCCGCTTGAAATAAACCAGCTTGCGTTATAGAATCCATGAACTGCAGGCCCATGACCTCTTGGAATCCTGGTGCGGACATGAAATCTGTCAGGCCGGCTCATCTACAGGTACCTGGCCCTGCTCCTTAATAACATGATCCTTCATTGGATCCACTGGTGGCACAAGTGGAGCAACTCTAGGATGCCCCCGTCCTCTGGTAGGAGCTGGAGCCCTCCCTCGGCCTCTAGCAACAGGGGTAGCTGCGAGTGCTGCAGAACGGACATAGAGAGCATCTCGCCACTATCCCCGGGGTAACGGGGGTGCGCGCGTGAATAACTTCCAGATGCACCTACCTCAGATCCTGCATGATTAGTGCAGAAGTGTAGTGTGAGTACATAAACAACTTGTACCTAGTAAGTAACTAGTCTAACCTCGAAGAAGTAGTGACGAGGGGTCGACATAGATACTTACTATGGGCCAATGAATAAAGTACAGAAATCCTAAATAGGCATGGAATATAATAATAATAATAATAATAATACTAATAATAATAATAATAATAATAATAATAATAATAATAATAATAATAATAATAATAATAATAACAGTATCAAACAGATAATAAGTGATTCCTTAGCAAAAAATCAATTTAAAATCTCCAAGTAGCACATACTAACTTCAACAAATACAGGCCATCAAGTAAATTATAATTTCGCACTCCGATCATTATCATGCACGATTTATGCCGAGGTCGTACGGTCCGATCCAGAATAGTGTACACTACCTACGTCGAACGGTACGAACCATAGATGCATCTATTATACTACCGAGGCGTTCGTCCCGCTCCACAAGAAGAGAGAATACTCTACGAACATCCGATTTAGCGGTTATCACAAGACTAATACCCAAGGAGGCACATTTTCTATCAACGGTCAAGTAACTCGCCAAAACCTAAAGTGAGTGAAGTTCGGTCTTTACCAATCCTGTATCTAGTTTCAATATAATTTAAGCACTTAAATTAACAAGTAGAGTGCAAACAATACAAGTATTTCATGATAGGGTCCTAAAACTACCCGGACATAAGCATGATTTGCAGCTACGTAGGGACTCTCGTCACTTCATGCGTGCGTAGCACGCACAATTAGAAGCAAATAGTAATTTAAAACACATATGGCATAAATTCCCTCTTACAAGATTAGGCAAGAGACTTACCTTATCCCAAAACTCACTTTCCGGCCCACAAATTCACTCTAAAGCCTCAAGTTGGTACCGAACAATCCAAAGCTAGCCAAATATTATATAAATTATTCAATATACACTCACAAGTTCATAATTTAGCTATTAGAGTATTACCCAACCTAAATTGGAAGATTCCTAAAATTTACCCCCGGGCCCACATGCCTGGATTCCGAAATTTTTTGAAGATAATTGTTACCCATGACCTCCCGAACTCAAATATATAGTTTATTTCAATCTCCGCCACCAAAACCATGATCAAATACTAATTTTACCTAAACCCTAGTTTCTTCACAAAATCCCATTAATTTCACCATTGTTCCATGTTAAATCTACCTATGATTCGTGTATTTAGCTAAAGAATTGATAGGGACCACTTACCTCTTGATATTGATGAAATCCCTCCACAAAATGCTCTCAAAATCCCCTAAGACCAAGTGGAAAATGAGGGAAATACAGCTATGTCCCGTAATAAAAGCCCTTGCACCACTCGCAGATGTCGCATTTGCGACATCATGTTCGAAAATGCGACACAACCACTGCAAATGTGATGACTGGCCATCTCTGCCAAAATAATTTCACAAATGCGAAGAGGGGTAGTTCGCAAAAGCGGCAGAATCTTCGCAAATACCCTCGGTTCTTCCCCAACTTTTTAAATGCGAATGGTTCCTTGCAAATGCGAACAAAACTTCGCATTTGTGAGACCTGCTACACCAGCCCAGAAAATAAGAAAAACTGAAGTTCATTCACCACTCCGAACGCGCTTGAAACTCACCCGAGCCCCTAAGGCTCCACACCAAACATCCACACAAGTTTAAAAACTTCTACAAACTCGCTCCTGTGATCAAAACACCAAAATATTATCTAGAGTCACGAATCAAGTGCCAAAACCCATGAATTAAATCATGAAACTCAAGAACTTGTATAAACACTTCCGCGCGTCCGATTCCTATCAAATCAACTCGGAATAACGCCAAATTTTGTGTACAAGTCATAAATTATCATACGGAACTATTCCCAGGCTCAGAATCCAAAACGGACCTCGATAAAACCAAAACCTACTCCAAACCAAACTTAAGGGAATTGAAAACCTTTAATGCACCAACTTCCAACACTAAGCGTCGAAACATTCCTAGGCTATCCGAAACCCGATACGAACACGCGACCAAGTCTAAAAACATCATACGAACCTATTGGGACCGTCAAATCTCGGTTTCGAGATCGTTTACACTAAACATTGACTCTAAGTCAAACTTAACCATTATAAGCCAATATTAAGGAACTAAGTGTTTCGATTTCAACCCGAACCCCTTCCAAACCCGAACCAACCATCCCTACAAGTCATAAAATAGTAAAAGCACATACGGGGAGTCTTAGAGGAATGGGATCTAGAAAGCAAAATAACCGGTTGGGTCGTTACAATAACTCCTAGATAGGGAACTAGTTATTTAAACACTACATCTATGAATTAAACATAAACTCTAGAATAAACATGAAAACTTGTTTTTCAATCCAAGAATTCTCCAAAAGATGCATTCTATTTCTTGCGTTAAATTAATGATCCCCACAATGTTGTCCTCTCACGAGAACAGGTTTTTTGAAAAGACAACTATTTATTCGTTGGGAGCTAAAATTCCAACAAGGATAGACTATGTTGCCGCCGAAGAATCACCAAATATCACAAAAGTTCGCAACCCGTTTTGTGGACATCTTGTCTGCGACCCGTTTTATGTTTAGTTATCTTCTACCTCTGATGATTACATGGTAGTGCCTGGAGATTTCTGCTACTTGTATTTCATGGTTAAGGAGCAAACTACATCAAATTATCCTGATTATTACATGGCTAATGAGAAAACTGCCAAATATGCCAGCAAACGGTAGCCAAGTGTAGAAGAGAAAGGCTTCTTCTATTGATTCACAAAAATATATACAAGTCAAGTAGTAGACCGAAATCTTAACAATACGGAAAACTAGTCCTAACAAATAGGGAAAAAGAAAACTCTTAGTCCTAAACATACAATATATTTACCATCCATATATACACACGCTTTAATACCCCCCTCAAGTTGGCGCAAGCAATTACAAATGCCCAACTTGTACAAGAGAGAACAAACTAAGATTTTCCTAATGCCTTCATAAAGATATCTGCCAATTGCTCATGTGAAGGCGCAAAGCTAGTACGAATGATCCATTGTCAATCTCATCGCGAATGAAATGATAGCCTACATTAGTGTATTTGATTCTTTCATTGAAAGACTGGACTCTTAGCTATGTACAATGCTGCTTGATTGTCATAATAAAGGAGAATAGAGGATCTGCAAGTCACTCAAATTTCCTTCAACCATTTTACCTCACAAATTGTTATTGCCATAGAATGATATTCATCCTCTGCAAATGATCGAGAGAGGATATGTTGCTTTTTATTCTTCCAAAGGTATGGTTGATCACCTAACGAGAAAAATCAACATGTGAACGAGCGTCAAGTCAAGTTACACCATCCATAGAGACGTAGATCACATTTGCTTCTCAACAAAATACCATATCCCAAATTCCCTTTCAAGTAACAAACAACCTATGCAGCTGCATTCCAATGCTCTTATTTTGGTTGCTGCATGAATTGAGACAAAATATGAATATTTTAGGACAATTTTGGGTGAAGAGCATATAAATAAGTCAATATATCAAATGATGATAGTGCTCAAGGTCATCAAGCGCTTGTCCATCCGCCAATGCCAGCAAATGATTTTGTTCTAATGGCATTCCCACAGGCTTAGGACCTAATAACCCAACCTCCAAGATAGTATTCAAGGCATTATTTCATTGGCTCAAGAAGACCCCTTCCGAATTTCCGGAAACTTCCACTCCCAGAAAATATTTCAACCTATCCAAATTCTTCATATGAAAGCATTTGCCAAGATATGTTTTAAACTTGCAGATAGCCTCGGGCTCATGCCATATACAATCAGATCATCAACATACACAAGAACATCTACTCGAACTTCACCTTTTTTAGTGTAAAATAGAGTAATAATAGTATGAACCCATAGTCCTCGAAGGCAGGTGACAACTTAGCAAACCAACACCTCGACGCTGCTTTAACCCGCAAAGGGACTTCCAAAGTCTGCATGCTTTTTTTGAACTTGAAAACCGAAACCTACAAGGCAATTTCATGTACATCTCCTCCTAAATAAGCCCATGCAGAAAGGAATTATATATGTTGATTTGATGTAACTCTCAATTCGCTGCTATGACCAGACATGTGCGAAAAGTCACCATATTTGCCACTAGAGAAAACGTTTCATTATAGTTGATCCCCTATACTTGATAATTCCCGAGAATAATTGGTCGGGCCTTGTGTCGCTAAATTGTTCCATTAGAGTTGTACTTTATCTTGTAAATCCACATACAACCGAGAGCCTTTTTGTTAGGAGGCAGATCCTATATTACCCATGTTCTGTTATTCTCCAGCCTATATATTTCTAATCTCATTTCTTCTCTCCACTTTCCATCTTTCATGGCCTTAATAAAATGAGTTGGTTCATGTGCTGCAGTGATTGCTGCAAGGAAAGCCTTTTATTGTACAAATTTTTTATTGCAATTCACATATTGTGTTAAAGTGTAAGGTATACCTGAGTGATGCTCTAAAGTGGATGGAGGAAAAGATGGACTCAATTTCTCGATAACACTGGTTACATAATCATACAATCGGGCCACGTGTGTTTTTAGAGGTGTCTGCGTCCCAACTGCTCCTCTATTATTTCATCTTCCACAATTTCGAGCCCTACCTCCTGGTGAACATTTTTCTTTATCTCAGCTTCATAGTGATCCTCCACGTCAAGCTCATGTTCACGCCTTGGACCGATTCACTTCCCCTCCTCGCTTCAGACTCCCCATCCTTTCCTAGTTCTTCCACATGTATTTCTTTATTTTCGTTCCTGCTAGTGTCATCCATTGATGAAACAAAAGGGAATTCAGTGACATAGAATCAACATCTCGTGAAACAAGATATTCTTTCTTCTTTATACCTTGCAACCCTACTTTCCATAAGGATATCCCACGAAGACACACCTACGACTTCTACTCGTAAAATATCACCCTTTCTCCCTAAACTTCGAGCATAACATAGCGAGCTAAATACTCGAAGATGCCCATATTCAAGCACTCGACCATATAATAATTCATAAGGTGTCTTTCCATGTGAGATTGAAGATGGATTTCGATTAATCAAGTGAATAACCGTCAAAACATATTCCCCCTAACAATCAATCGTCAAGTCACCTTGAAAGCGTAAGGACATGGCAACATTCAAGATATGACGATACTTTCTTTCCACACTCCCATTCTGTCGGGATGTTCTTGTACATGAAATTTGAAAAATAATCCTACATTTAAGAAAATACTTTCTCATACTTGTCGCTCCCGTGTCGACGATCCAAGACATATAACTTTGCTTACCGGTCATCTTTTCATTCGAACTTATCTGTTGGTTATTCAACATAAAATCAACGTCTATCACTGGGTCATTGCTCAACCCCAGAGGCCCAGCCTTCTCTACCCCATTATAGCTGCGAAGATGCCACCTCTCGTGGCATGTGTAGTATTTATGTGATATGCAGAGCCATGTCCACAGTCTCCATTCATTCCACCCCTCTAATGTTATTTTTGTCCTCTACCGCGTCCACGTGGTCTATCTCCCCATCATTATGGATACCCAATAGGCCAGAAGCAACTTTCTAAATCATGTCTAGTTTGCTTGCAGTAGAAGCACATATTCCTATCCTTCACTTTATTTCGACCTCTATAGGAGTACATCCCTTGTACAACAAAGACCATAGCGTCGCCAAGTTTATTTGTCTCTCGAGCCATCATCTTCACACGTTCATCTCGTACCAACTTCGAGGACTTGATACAAAGTTGGCAACAGATCTTAAGCGAGCATGTTCGGCCTTACTGTTCCATACATCGTCTTATCTAACCCCGTAAGAAAAAGGTGAACCTTCTCCTCTTTTGTTTTCTTTTCAGATGGCACCTAGATCGCATGTGCCCTTGCCATATGTGCAAGTTGTAATTTGATCCAAATTAGCAAGTTCTTCCCAGAATTTTGTTTCCACATAATTAACTGTGGTCATGCCCTTTAGTTTGCACTCTGCAAGATGGGCCTTTAACTTCTATATTCTTGGACCATAAGAGATAGAGAAATGTTCTTTAATACTAGTCCACAAATCTTCAACAACTGCTATGTGTGGTATAGACGAACGCAAAGTAGGCTCAATAGCATTTTGAATCCAAGAAACCAACAACGAGTTGATGGTCCATCAATCTTCAAGATCTGGAGTCTTCTCATCAAGTCTCCTGATTGTTCCGTCAATAAAACCAAACTTCTTCCTCGCCCTCAAGGCGGTCCTCATGGACATTGCAAATTCATAATAGTTTTCTCCCTTCAGAGCCACTTGCGTTATCGAAATCCTAGGATTGTCATTAGATATTATATCACGAGGAGAAATGGTCTTTCATTTGTTTGTTTTGTCACCACCACTTCTCCTGCTAGAAGCGGCGATGTCTTTACCATTGTCTCTTGCCATTTGTTCGTCACTCCGAGTTCATTATGCTTTGGCTCAACCTTGTCTCTTATACCATGCCAAACGCGCAAGCAAACGGTGGCCAAGTGTGGAAGAGAATGGCTTGCCTTCTTCTATTCATTCACAAGAATATATACAAGTCAAGTAGTAAACCCTCATTTTAACAACTAAGGAAAACTAGTCCTAAAAAATATGGAAAAGAAAAACGCTCCTAGTCATACACATACAGTATATTTACTATCCATATATACACACGCTTTAATACAAAATAATGATAAATATTTATTAATGAGTAAAACGAGAAAGGCACAAAATACATCATGGTTATTCTCACAGGCCTGATTTTTGTCCGCCAAAACCAGCCTGCGCGGCAGCCAGGCCTGACGCCCAACTTCAGCCTTCTCATAACACTTAGCCACATTAAGAGTTTTCACTCTTGAAAAAATACTTAGGAACTCTTTCCTTACTCTAACATGTACTCCCACACATTTTTACAAGTATAAGGGTGTTGCACATTTATAGGACATGTGACAACACTCTGCTTTTACACTTGTTGCACTTAGGCTCTAACACTTGTCCCACACAACCCACTATTTTAACCTAGCGTAGTTAACATCCCCCAACTACTAGGATCATGTTATACCATGCTAATATAATGTAAACATGGCTACAAAAACGTTCTAGAAATTGCCCGCTAGATTTGAACAAAAGCGAACTGCTGTCATTTGCACAACATTAACCTTGTTACCGCCTTTGACTTTGTCAATCCCGAAACTTGCTGCCCATGCCATGCCTTAGCTTGAATCAGGCACCAATGCCTTGTTCTCAGGTGCATTGCAGCCGCATTTAGCCCTTGCCAATGCCTACGCACATGGCCATTTGCTGTGCCCCAATGTCATGACTTGTTTTCCTTGCGCGCATGCCTTCATGCACTTAGCCTACCTTTTCCTACTTCATTTTCTCCTTGCCTTGGCATCAATGCCACATGCCTTGATGCCTTTGCCATGCCATAGTGTTACCCACAGCCCGCATCTCATTGTTAAGCTTTTCCAAGCTGCCTTGCCTCGCTCAAAGCCTTGGCCATCACTTGCCCGTTTTCCCTTTTGCCTTGGTGCTAGCTCCTACACCTTAGCTTGGCAACATTCATGCTTACCTATGACAACACTCTTGTTGTCAGGTCAAGCTCAAAGAAGCTGACCCCTAACAAACTACCCGCTACCTTTGAAACTCGACGTCCTCGTCGAGGTAAACTCAATTTATGAGTCCTAAGAGGTTGACAAGCAATGCCTCTTAGCCTCATTTCTCATCAGCCACAACTGCATTGACCCCAGCCACTTGTTTTTCGCTGGTCATTGCCTCCAATGCAGCTCTTATCCGCGACAGTATAGCATTTAACACTACCTTCTTTGTTCAGTCCCTTGCTCAATGTGGCCCATCATAAATGAAACAACCACTGAATTTGCTGCCCTTCTCCTTGCTCTTTGAAGTTTCAGCCTCTTGCTTTCCCTTCCTCTTGTGTTCATTAACATTGTTATTTTCACATTTCTTCCACTACTTTGCCTTGTCCTTCTTTCCGTCGTTGGACTTTGAAGTAGAAGTCTCTTCACCCAAGTGAAATCACCCAATGCATCGGCCGTTGCCACAACACTTGCGAGGTTTTGAATATTCTGCCTAAGCAACTCCAATTATGCCCACTGCTGTAGCCTGCTCATGAAGTTGTGCAATTTGTCTTCTTCCGACATATTTCTTATGCTCAACATCAAAAATATAAATTCCTTGACATATGCCCTCACTGATCCGGTTTGCCTCAACCTTTTCAGTTTATCCCTAGCAATCCAAGATGTATTTCTAAGAAGGAACTGATCCTTCAAGTACTTTTTAAGCCACCCCCGCGACTCAATCTTTGGTCTGCCCATATTTTCATCTTCAGCCACACGAGTGCGCCACCACAACTTAGCATCTTCCCTTAAATACATGTTATTTAAGGTTACTTTTTCCTTCTCATCTTGCACATGAAATGCATGAAACTACTGCTCTCTATCCCAAAGAAAATTCTACAATTCACGTGCACTCCTTGCACACCAAATGCCTTAGGTTCAGAAATTTTTACATTGAGACGATCAGCACAACGTTGAGGAGCATCCTCGCTCACAGAACGTCGTAGCACCACTGCCTCGCTTTTCAAATTCGCATTCTCTTGTCTTAGACCTGCCAATTATGTCTCAAGGTAGGCAAGCCTTGTCACAGGGGTTTGAAATTCGTCACCTTCAGGGACATTTCCAGTCAATACCTCTAGTTTGCTAGCCTTTCCCCTGGTTCATTGTTACCACTGGCCAGTTTTCGAACATGACCATGAAATCTGCCACTGCCTATCGTGTCTCTATCACGAACCTGCTATGCTCTAATACTAATTGTCACAGGCCGGATTATTGTCCCCTAAAACCAGCATGTGCGGCAGCCAGACCTTACGCCCAACTTCAATCTTCTCACATTACTTAGCCAAGTTACATCAACTTTGGACTTAGAATATTTTTAGGCAGCTTTCAACG
This sequence comes from Nicotiana attenuata, assembly GCF_001879085.1. Taxonomy (NCBI): domain Eukaryota; kingdom Viridiplantae; phylum Streptophyta; class Magnoliopsida; order Solanales; family Solanaceae; genus Nicotiana; species Nicotiana attenuata. Next base: position 76,213 of record NW_017673891.1, on the reverse strand, counting down.
TAGTAAGCTTAGGAATAATTTTGGCAATGAATTTAAGTGAAGGCAACAAAAAATAAATAAGAAAACAAGGCACAATATACAGGAAACTCTTTTCCCAACTTTGTATTTAACTTGAGCATAAAGAAACTGAAACTCAAAATACAGCCGTGTACAAAAGATCACTCTGTATAGACTTAGGAACTCTTTCCTAACTCTAACATGTACTCCAAAATATTTTTACAAGCATAAGGTGTTGCACATTTATAGAGCATGTGACAGTCCTTTGCCTTTATGCTTTGTTGCTTATCCCACACAGCCCACTATTTTAGCCTAGTATAGTTGACATCTCCCAACTACTAGGATCATGTTAGATCATGCTAATATAATATAAACATGTCTAAAAAAATGTTCTAGCAACTGCTCGCTAGATTTGAACAAAAGCCAACCGTTGTCATGTGCACAACATGTGCCTTTTTACCGCCTTTGACTTTGTCAATGCTGGAACTTGCTACCAATGTGCATGCCTTGTCTTGAATCAGGCTCCAATGCCTTGTTCTCGGGGTGCATTGCAGCCGCATTTAGCCCTTTTCAATGCCTACGCACATGGTCCTTTGCCAAGCCCCAATGTCATGACAAGTGTGCCTTGCGCACATGCCTTCGTTGAACTTAGCCTATCTTTGCCACTTCGTTTTTTACTTGCCTTGGCAGCACTAACACATGCATTGATGCCTTTGCCATGCCATCGTGTCACCCTAACCTGGATCTCATTGTTAAGCCATTGCCGAGCTGCCTTGCCTCCGTCAAATCCTTATCCATCAATTGCCCATTTTACTTTTGCCTTGGTGCTAGATCGTGCACCTTAGCTTGGCAACACTCATACTTTCCCATGAAAACACTCTTGGTGTTAGGTCAAGCTCAAAGAAGTGGATCCCTAACCGTTATCCTGAAACCAAGAAGTGTCATAGTAGTAAAAAAAATTATAATTACCATTTGAGGATCGTCAAGGGAATCCTGTTGATAAATTGATTTCATTATCTCTTCTTACTTTATATCCTCTTGCGCTACTTATAGCTTGTTTGGACATGCTTCTTTTTGGCCCAAAGTATTTTTTCTAACAAAAAGAAATTTTTTCAAAGTAAGGTAATTGACTTTAAAAAAAATACTTTTGAGTAGAAGCATAAGCAGATTTTGAGAAGCAAAAAAACAACTTCTCCCAAAAGTATTTTTGAGAAAAATACACTTAGAAACACTTTTTAAAAGCTTGTCCAAACACTAGTTGTTGCTCAAAAGTATTTTTCAAATTGATTAGCCAAATACAAACTGGTTTGGCCAAAAGTACTTTTTAACCTTTTCAAAATAAGTTAGTTTCAGAAGCACGACTAAATAAGATGTATATTGATATCATTATGACATGAGGCTGTCCAATGTCCTGTTTACATGTGATTAACGTTAGTGGGCCATCTAGAACCTTATTATGTTTTTATAGAGGCGAAGGTAGAGTAAAGGTACGAATTTAACAGAATTTAGTGACTTTGCTCAAAGACTTTTACTCATCTTAAAAATATATTTATTAATGTGTAAATTATTAATTTAGAATTCAATAACTCAAAGGAATAAAGTCCAAGAATAGGATTTGGTGGGTGCTGGTCATGACCCTCCAATTTTGGATCGTGGAAACTTCATATTGTGATAATAACTAGTTAAATTAATCTCAAGGGGAATTTTGTATAACACTAGGTTGTAATAAAAGTGAATTATTTTAGGGGAATTTTTTAAATAAAAAGTAGTGAATTTAGGTTGTTGTGAGAGGTAGAATTTTAACTTTATAAGTCTAACTTTAGAAGAATGACCTCAAGCGTTAGAAATTAGATTCTAAATTTAGTTTTTGTATATATTTAATAAATTTTATAACACATATATACTTTAAGATTCTGTCCAACTCATATTTTATGAGGCTATCTCCGCCCCTTGTTGTTGTGGTGCACATCTTCAAGTACATGCATGATTTGCTTGATGCACTTGAAGAGATGTTGTACAGCCAATTCTTTTTTTAATTAAAGAAGGAATATTAAAAAAAATATATAAAATGAGAGAGAGAAAAAGAATATTATATATAACCCTCACTTTTTTAGTCAATCGATAGAGCAAATACTGTATAGGGTAAAATTGGTTTCCAATAAATGATCGAGTGATAACATGACATGTGGAATCAAAGAGAGGTAAAAGGAAAATCAAGTAACAACCAGTAACGGGAACAACAATTGCAATTGACATCAGATAAACCCTGAAGGGAGCATGGTCAACGAGAGAAGATAGAATATTTGTCATCGGATAATATTCAGTGAAGAATATTCTCCAACATTGAATGGACAGCCGTTGGAGATAATATTTGCATTCATGGTCTGTCGTTACATATTCATCAATGACTCCTTTATTATCATTTAAGTGGGGCTTGATCCTAGGATCTTGTTTTCCTATATATAGTAATAGATAGCAGGTTTAGCAGCCATTGTATGACAAGAAGTTCTGGGCAAAACATATGTTGTATTTCAATTTCGCTCTCAATTAAACAACTTTATTTGGTCTTTTACATTGCTCTCATTTCTGTCACCGGAGATACTGTTCTAGGAGTCAGGCTTGTCATCTTCTTCAATTTCAATTGCTAAGTCTTATTTTTAGTCTTATTTCATTATCATTTTTGGATCAGTTGGCTTGTCTATAAACCATGTAACAAATTTAACTGTATCGTTTTACGGGTCAACAGTTTGGTGCCCACCATGAGGCTTAGACAGTTGCGCAATTGCTTTGATCCTCACGTTTGTTACTAACTTGTTTGATTTTTTCCTTAGCAAAAAAACAAAAATAGCAGGTGATGATGTAAACATCACGTACAATGTTGAGTGACACAAAAATTTGCCTCAACATGAACATTCAATCAATGACACCCGTAATGAAGGGGACGAAGCAACCCCAGTTCGTGAAGGGTAGTATCCCAAGCATGTGTGGGAGACAACTCCCGGTGACGCGGAGAAGGAACATGTCATGGAAACAGTGAAAATCTTGAGGGAGCAGCAGAAAGCTATCATGAGCCATCTCGCAAGACAAGATAGGGTGATGATAGAGTTGAAACAAACATTGTCAGGCACTTCAACAATGCAAACAGAAGGTTCCCGGTTCCTCCCGATATTCCTGCAAATCAAACGGCTCAAAGAGTTGATAACAACACCCAAATGGGTGAGGTCGGCTTTGACGGTGCCGAAGGGACCGGTAGCGGATCTAGTAACGATAAAAGGATGACCCCTTCAAAATCGAGCTCATGAGATTTATGAGAGAAATGAACAAACGGATGGATCAAAACGCGGAGGAGTTTCACGCCCGATAGATCAGATTTTGTGCACACAACCAAGTTTAAAAGGCAATGATTCGAAGAAATACACTCAATTTCTGTTGAAGATGAGCACAACGCTAGAGTTAATTCTGAAGAGGTTAAAGATACCGGACATACCAAAATATGATGGGACTTCGGATCCATAGGAGCACATCACAACTTATACCATGACTGTGAAAGGGAACAATTTTGCTCAACATGAGATCAAACCGATCGTACTGAAGAAATTTGGTGAAACCCTCACAAAGGGGGCCCTAACATGGTATTTGCTCTTACCCGAGCATTAAATTGACGCTTTCAAGATGCTTGCAGATTCATTCACTAAGGCCCATGTCAGGACCAGAAAGGTCCAAGATAGAAAGGCGGACATATTTAGGATCGTGCAAGGTGAATCTGAATTGCTGCAGGAGTTAGTTATCAGATTCCAAAAAGAGAGGATGCTGCTACTGGTTGTACCTGATGAGTGGGCAGCAGAGGCGTTCACAAAGGGTTTGAATCCGAGGAGTTCCAACGCCTCTCAAAAGCTGAAGGAAAGCCTGCTCGAATTCCAATCGACCATATGGGCAAATGTCCATCACCATGATGAGTTGAAAATAAGGATAGAAGACAATCAGCTCAGGTTACCGACATCAACCAAGGGACGGGACCGAGACAAGAACCAGGATAAGTCCAAAAGAGATTTCAATGCGCATCAGCGATCTTCTAAAGGTCATTTCCTGCCATATGAGAGAACCGAAGGATGCAGCAGCAAAGGGTTCCTGTCCTCGAATAGGTTCGCTCCCGAGAGAAGAACTGACCGTGGTCGGAACAACAAGTCGTTACAAGAAAAAGAGGTATAGGGGGCCCAGGATTCCACATATCTCAGGTTATCGGATTACAACTTCAACATCAGTGTAGTGGAGTTGGTACCAGTAATGAGGAATATCAAGGAAGCATGATTCCCGAAGCCAATCAGATCCGACCTCGGCCAGAGGGATCCTAACTTATGGTGCAAATATCATAGGACTCACGACCACAGTATTGGGGACTACTAACATCTGCGTGAAGAGGTGGCAACGTTGTTAAAGAAAGGCCATCTCAGGGACTCCTTGAGCGGTCGAGCCATGAACAATTACGGCCATAGTCGGGATAATGCGGAGCCTTTAAAGATAGCAGAAAACTCCCCTCAGTGGACTATCAACATGATTTTCGAGGGGAATAAAATTAGTAGCGTAACCTTCTCCGCAACCAAGAAAATAAAGATATCAGTGACCCACAACAAGAGACTCTGAGAAGTCGCAGAAGATGACATCAATTTCACAGAGGAAGACGCTGACGGACTTCTTCTGCCACATAATGATTCCCTGGTAATTTCTCTCAATGTCTTAGATTTCAAGATTAAACTTGTTTTGGTTGACCCAGGAAGTTCAAAAGACATCATTCAATGGAGAGTGGTGGAACAAGCAAAGTTATGCGGAAGCATCCATTCCGACAACAAAGCTCCTCGCTTGTATCAACTTGGCAAGTTTGACAACCCAATGGGAGATCCTGCTGCCCACAAACACCGAAGGGGTAACCAAGACCACCTTATTCAAATTAGTAGACGACGACATGGATTACAACATAATCCTCCGAAGGTCATGGATACATGAGATAAAGGTTTTGCCCTCAATATATCATTAACTGTTGAAATTCCCGACCCTGGAAGGAATTAAGCAGATAAGAGGAGATCAATAGGCAGAAAGAGAGACGAACGCAATATTGATTTCCATCGACAAAGGGAAGGAGCTTGGCAAATAGCAATTACTGGAACCAACGCTTTCTCCCTTTCCAAATGAAGATGATAAAGGTGAGGAATCATCGGAATCCCACTAGGTTACGAGATACTTTTAGGTACTGAAGGAGAAAGATGCAACCAAATCCACTGTAGAAGAGCTCGAGCAAGTGGGTTTATTCGATGAATTCTTGGAAAGGAAGTTTCACTTGGAAACAAGACTCAATCCCGAACTCAGGTTAGGATTTATTAATTTCCTCAAATCTAACGTCTATTGCTTTGCATAGTTGCACTCGAATATGACATGTATCCCATTGGAGGTGGACGTGCAAAAGCTAAGCCTGGATCCAAACTTCCCAACGATAAGGCAAAAGAAACGCCCAATAGCTGAGGTTAGAAACAGGTTTGATAAAGAAGAGGTAACTCGACTACTCGACATCGATCCCATGCGGGAGGTAGAATATCCAGAATGGTTAGCTAATGTAGTTGTAGTTCCAAAGAAGAATAACAAGTTTAGAATGTGCGTAGACTATAAGGACTCAAATAAGGCGTGCCCTAAAGACTCGTTCCCTTAGCCAAATATTTATCAAATGATTGATGCTACGCTCTGGCATGAGTTGATGAGTTTCTTTGATGCTTACTCCGGGTACAATCAAATCAAGATGAACCCGGAGGTTCAGGAAAAACTTCGTTCATATCAAACTTTGGCACATGTTATTTTAATGTGATGCTATTTGGGCTTAAGAACGTCGGAGCCACTTATAAAGGCTCGTTAATAAGTGTTTGAGAAACAAAAAGGTAAAACAATGGAAGTATATATCAATGACATGTTAGTAAAGTCTTTGAGTGCAGGTGATCATTTGAAACACCTCCAAGAAACCTTCGACGTCTTGAGGAAGCATAACATAAAACTCAATCCAGAAAAATATGCGTTCAGGGTTGGCTTTGGGAAATTCTTGGAGTTCTTGGTCTCACAAAGAGGATCGAGGTAAATCCCGACAAAATTAAAGCCATCGAAGACATCCCGGACCAGCAAACGAGCATAAAGGAGGTACAAAGGTTAACCGAAAGGTTGACCGATTTAAGCATGTTGATCTCGAAATCCTCAGAAAAATGCAATTGACCGATTTAAATTGTTCATCTCGAGATCCCCAGAAAAATGCAATCACTTCTTCTCACTTCTCAAAAAGAAGAACAATTTGGAATGGACTCCGGAATGCAACAGGCCTTGAAAGATCTGAAAAGATACCTATCAATCCCTCCGTTATTGTGAAAATTGGGGAAAGGAAAGCAGTTGCTAATATATCTAGGTGTCTCGAATGTAGCGCTAAGTGTAGTTTTAGTTTGAGAAGAAGAATGTACGCAATTTCCTGTCTATTATGCTAGTATAATATTGTCAGGGGCGGAGACTCGCTACCCGCACCTCGAAAATTTAGCCTTAGCTCTCATAGTCGTCTCTCGAAAGCTTAGGCATTATTGCCCGTGCCACCCGATAGCCGTTGCGACAACCTTTCCGTTGAGGAGTGTTCTTTACAAGCCTGAATTGTCAGGCCATTTGGCAAAATAGGCAGTCGAAATAAGTGACTTGGACATTGATTACAAACCCAGGACTGCGATCAAGTCGCATATTTTGGCCGACTTTGTGGCCGATTTCAGTCGCGAGTTAATGCCCCTAGCTGCTAAGGAGGCAGTGTTGGTGTCGTAAACGACATTAGGAGTTTGGACCTTGTTTACGGATGGAGCTTCTGATGTAAAAGGGTTCGAGATCGGGGTAGTTCTAGTTGCTGTCACGCCCCCTTTTTCTCGCGAAATTGGGTTCATGACATTTGGAGGGACAACTCATTCCTTTTGGGACTGGGTTTTGAAGAGTCGCCACCTAATGATTTATGGTGCATTACCTTACAGGGTTTAATTATAACTAAACATGGATAACCAGAGATAGGGTAAGGGCTTTGAAATTACCCTAAGGGGAAGGTGTTAGGCACCCCTCAGGATCCACTAGTGTGGTTCCCGGCCAAACAGTTATTGTGAATTTGGGATACAATTAACATGTAAGCAGATAAGGCTCAAGTAAGAGGGGATTTTAATTCATAATGGTTTGGAAGTAAATAAATTTGAAAGAACAATCAAAGAGCTAATTTTAATTAAGGAGTTACAATGCTAAAAAACAGAGAGTAAAGAATAAAAGAAAAGGAGGGGGGGGGGTCCTAGGTTTATTTAAAATATGGATCACCCCACACAATGTCCGGTAATCACTCCTCAATGAGGGGCTACACGTGACATTATCGCGTGGTCATCATATCCATATCTACCTCTCCCACCCCATTAAGGTATTAAAGCGTAGATTGATCTCGATTACTTATTGCATGCTATTACCCGTCCCAATCCTATCAGTTCCAGAGGCACTTAGGACTACTAATCCTAAAAGGGAGGGATATTAGGCTTATTTGAAGTTTCAAAGGTAAAAATTCTAAGGCGACATACAAAACACATATTACATGTTTGGGTAAACATATAAGCAAAGAAAGGCTCAAGTATACCTCCTCAAAACAAACACATAAAATAGCATGTCTTGCACATACTGCTTAGGTCTGATTAAAATATCAAAGACGAGGGAGAGGAGGTTGTTGAGGCAGACTAGTTTGATACATGGCTCAGATAGGAAGTCAGAATCAGACTTGCTTAATGATTGTGTCAGTTATTAATTAACCAAGGCGAAATCAGTTTTTATCGGTCGTTATCACCTAAGGCTTGCCTAAGTGTTTGAGCGAGATCCTATGAACATGATATCTATTATTGATTCAGAAATATACAAAGCAACACTATTTTAAGACAAATGATTCGGAGTTCTTATAGGCATGACTTCTATGCGTTACTGATTTTAGGTCCGCATAGACATGATACCCAATATTGCATGTGAGCAGAAACGAACAGGATTATACTTATGGACCCCTATAGACATGATTTCTATATGTCACTGATTTTAACATGCTACTAGGTTATATCTTTAAAACATGATGCTTAATATGCCGAAAATTAAAGTGAAGCCCTATAGGCAGGTTATCTAGGTGTGATATTAAACAGGTAGATTAAATGAATCCCTATGAGCATGATTTCTAGATGCAGTTATGCAGAATTAACATAATCCTATAAGCATGGTTTCTAAATGTGATCAAAATAGTCCTATAGGCATGGTTTCTAAATGTGATTTGCAAGTGCAGAATTAAAAGAAGTCCTATAGGCATATTTTCTAATGGAGTTTGAAAGTGCAGAATTAAAAGAAGTCCTATAGACATATTTTCTAATGCAGTTTGCAAGTGCAGAATTAAGAGAAGTCATATAGGCATATTTTCTACCCTTTCATGCATAATTACCCAACCCTTTTTTTTTCACTAGCCAGCCCCAATGTTTATTATAAAATTATTACAGACCCAGTAGCGAATTACATCGAAAAATAAAAGAAAGAAAATTACAATCAGAGGATGCCAGATTCCTGACTTCCTTTCTGGTTATGGGCCAAACCACTTCAAATGCCATTGTTTCAAAGCCTTTCTCAAACTTGAGTGTGTCAGATTTCCCTAAGGGCCTCAAAGGAACACCGGGCAGTGCTCACACCCAAGTTCCAAAACCAGAATAGGGACAAATGCAGTGTGGAAAATGCCAGCCCTCATGTGTCCAAGTTCAGAGGGAGCTCATGGGCCCAAGGCAAGGCTCACATGAGGGGGGCAGAACTTAAGTCTAGGAAGATAGTGCAAGTGCAGAAACAGAGCTTTAAGAAGACAGCCAGTAACACTTCAAACAAGTTGATAATTTTACACCAAAGGGGGCAGGGGATTGGGAATCCATTGCAAGGGCCTATATACTTAGGCATAGGTCAATTCAGGGCACGCACAACAATAGGGGTGCTGTCATGCTTGTAAATCAACCAGAGCACACAACATGTAAAAGGTGGCATAGAGGTTATGATCCTAGGAGGACCAAGTTTGAATCATGCTCAGCAATATTTGATGCTGTCATGCTCCAAACAAACCATAATTATCAAACACATTGGGTTAGAGATTTAGGATTCATAATACATTGATTCAGAACAAGAGAAAAGAAATTGCAGCATGCTAAATAAAGTCGAAGCAATAGGCAGACAAGAATGCAAGAACATTAAGTAACCATGTTGTTGTTGATGCTGAAATCTTAACTAGAACATACGAGTTCAAAGAAGCAAATGTAGTAAAGAAAGGTAGCAGGACTTTTTGAAATATAGCTTTGATTTTCAACCAGCTAAACAAGCC